>NW_025999930.1:1957078-1961104 GCF_001458135.2 Marmota marmota marmota | reverse complement strand
TATATATGTATATATATACATATATATATATATATACATATATATATATATATATATATATGTATATATATATATATAAATAAATGGAAGGTTCCTGCTATCTACCTAATCATGAATACCGCCACAGCTCAAGCAAAGCATTCCTCATTGACTTTCTTCTTGGTCAAAGAAGACAATCTAGTTGCAATTCTGCAGGACTATTATACAGAGCTGGGTGCATCCACTGAGCAGCAGTATAAACACAGGGAAAGTTTGTCTGCAAATACACACCAGAGGGAAAGACAGAGTTGCCTGGGGAGCTAGCTATGTTCTTGGACTAAAGGAAGTGACAAAGATGGCGGAGATGAGAAGCGTCAAATGTGGGGAAGTGGTGGAGTTGCAGGCCCTGAGCTTCTGAGTGGACCACAGCAGAAACATGGTTACAATCTCAGCCCCTGACCATGCCCTTGCTTCCTGGATGCTTATCAAAAGCTTCACTCTGGCTACCTCCAGAAAACATGAATTTCAGAATTTTTATGCTTCTGGGAGCCTGTCTACTGAGTGGGAATGTAGATGTGGCACAGCCATTGTTCCCCCAGTTTGAAAGCCAGAAAAGACGTTCAGTTTCCCTGCAAAGTTAGTATCCCAGATTCCTGGACAGATGTTGATGTTTCTTAAATTAAGGAAACTGAGGCATTTTTATGTAGTGAAAGGACCCTCTATGTTGAAAACATGGGTTCTTGCTTTGGTGCTCCTAATGTGCTGGTTGATCTTGGGCAGTTTGCAGCTTCTTTGAGCAAAGGTTTCCCTTTTATGAACCCAGAAACCCAGTTTTGTGACCTGTGAGATCCCCCAATCCATACGCATCTCTGTTCCAGGTCTCTAGCTCTGCATGCAAAAACAACCTCATAACTGAGTGACTTAACAAGCCGCAGTGGCGTGGCGGGAGGTGTGGGGTCGGCTCCAAGGGGCAGTTCTCACTAGCAGACCTCCGTCGGCAGCCGGTGATGGAGAGGTGGGAACCCTCCTAGGTCTGTGCCTGGCACCTGGCATGGGATGGATTGGATGGCCAGGGGATGGTCGGTGTTTTACTTACCCCCTACACAACCTCTTCACGTGGCTAGTTTGGGATTTTTCATAGCATGACAGTCTCAGGCTAGACAAGGGTTTTTGTGTGGAGCCAAATTTCCTAAGATATTCCTGTATTTCATGAGAAAAAGCTTCAAGGCTCCTAATGACCCAGACTTGGAAATCACAAAGGACCACCACCATATTCTGCAGGCAAATCCATATTAATTGGGGTGGAGGGACAGATGCACCTCACAATGGGGGGACAGCTTTCATGAGAAAGCAAGTGGCCACCTTAAAGGTAAATTCATTCATTCTGTGGAAAGAAGTCTCAGCCCAAGTTGCAAACTTAACAAACACCCAAGATCTAAAGATTCAAAAAGGAAAGAGAAGAAAGCAGTTTACCATTCAAAAATGGCTTGAAATTAACATGGAGACTTCTGCCTTATTTTCATTCTATGTCTGGAGTTGAAATAATTTGCTGAGCCAATTAATCTTTAAATTTATGTTCCCATTTAATTTTTCTTCAGGGTTTGGACTTGTTTGGTATTCTGCTTCTGATTACCTTGTTTTCAGCCATATTCAAAGCAAATTAAAATTTTCTTTCCATTTTTACTTTCCTTATTATCAACATTTTCATTTGCAGCTTCTCTGTACAATTGAAGACAAATTTCCTACCCCTACTGCAAGAATGTTTAATTAGAAGCTACTTGAGACGTAACCACTATTTTTTTTCCTTCAGCCCAGTAGTCAGTCTAAGAAACTTTCTCTTGTCAGATTCAGCTTCACCGACTGCTTCCACTAGGTAGATGCATAATTTTCTAGATTCCCATTCTCCATTTGGATTAATGATATGAAGAAGATTCTGGTAGCTTAAGTGTAGTTAAAAGAAATCTATGGGCAAGCTGTGGGTAATGATGGGCTTTTTGAGGCTCACACTGTGGGGATTTGACAATGAATAATCTTCTCTAACTAGTGTGGTCTCAAAAGTCAAGGAAAACGAATTAGAATTAAAAATCCATCTGACACGTTTCTGGATAAGATGGGTAACCAATTGGTTTTCTATCACTTGATAGAAAAATGGGGTGTTAGTTTGGAAGAGACAGTGGATACCTCATGAGTATTCAGAAAGTCTACCTTCTGCATCATGACTAAGAAACCTCCAGGAATTTTTATCTTATGGGATGAATCTGAGCCTTAGTGGAAACTGGAGTAGGCAGAATTATCAAAATGACCATGAGGTGCCCTTGAGATGGAGTGTGGTCCATTAACTAGCTTTTTTATAATTGGCAATGGTTCTATAAAAGCTCAGCTTTCTCCTACCAGTAAATGGTGTGTGTTTCTCTAGGTGGTGCTTAGAGAAAGACCATGTGTAACATTGCACAATATTGGTAAATACTGCCAAGCAGACTTCTCCCATGCCACAAAAAAAAAAAAAAAGAAAAAGAAAAAAAGAATTGAACCTTAGAAAGCTCATGTCCTTATTAGGGTTCATCATAGAATAATTTCTGCTCTGCAACTCTGTCACTTAGCTCTGCAGCTTCCCAGCCCCAGGGTCTCCCTTTCTTCTGTTTCTTCATCAGTCATCCAAAGTACATCCTGTAAGACTTTCCTTAGGATCAGCTAGAAACTTCCAGTGATCCAAAGTACATACTTCATGCTGAGCTTTGGATGCCACTTCATGTCCTTCCCAAAAGGAATCACCACTGCTTGGTTTGGTATTCAAAACCCATCTGCTCAGTGGCAGAGCACTTGCCTACCATGCACAAGGCACTGGGTTCAATCTCCAGCACCACAAAAAAAAGTAAAATAAACACAGCGGTCCTTAGAAGCTCTCGTAGCATCCACTGGAAGTGAGTTGTGAGGGCAGCCTCTCAGGCCCCTATGCCCAGATCCTCTGCAGGAGACTTGCTCAAGTGGACAGTTTGCCCCAGAGGAACTGGGAACAGCCCAACACACTCTTGATCTCAGGGCAATGGAAGGAGGACCTTGGCAAGCAGCAGGCCTTGAGGAATCTGTTCTGAGAGGGCTCAGAGATCGAGTCTAGCTCTCCGGAACTCTCTTCCTTGGTTTGCAGTGAGTCCTGGGTGAGTCTGGTCTGTATAAGGAGATCAACGTTTGTTACCTGAACCCTTCACACATGTGAAAACTATTACTACAGATTTATCACAGCTTTTATTTAATTATATCTATTTAGAAAAGGAGTATGTGTGTGTGCACACGCGTGCGTGTGTGCACACGCGTGCGTGCGTGCGTGTGTGTTTGGGGTTTGGGGGCTCTTTGTTTTGTACCAGGAGATAAAATAATTTGCAGCTTTAGTATCTTGAGAGAATTATTAATCTCTGATTCTCAATGCATTGGACTCTCTTGGCCATTCAGTTTTTATTTATTAACTACCTTCATCTCATATACAAGATACAAAACAGAGCGATCCTGTGGACACTTGTTCCTATGCTGTTTTTTTTTAAAGTAAAACCTGTCTTGTCCTCCTGCTAGCACCCTTGCCTATTCTAGAACACCTTCCATACTCTATCTAGATCATCTTCACAGAAAGCAAATCTCAGCATGCTCTGTCAAAGCCACAGAGCCTGGTGTGGTAGACAGAACAGTGCCCCCCACCTCTGTCACAAAGATGTCCATGTCCTAATCCCCAGAAACTGTGAATATGTCACCCCATATGGCAAAAGGGAATGAAGGGTACAGATGGAATTTATATGGTTAATCAATTGACTTTACATGAGGCTGATTATCCAGAATTATTCTGGTGGGCCCAAGGTAATTACAAGAGCTCTTAAAAGTAGAAGAGAAGCCACGCATGATGGCATGTGAAATTCAAGCTTTTAGAAGGCTAAGGCAGGAAGATCACTTGAGTCTGAGAGTTTGAAACAAGCCGGGCAACAATGAGACCCTGTTTAAAGGAGGAGGAGGAGGAGGAGGAGGAAGGGAGGAGAGGAGGAGGGGAGAAGGAGGAGGGGAGGA
>NW_025999930.1:1831453-1956057 GCF_001458135.2 Marmota marmota marmota | reverse complement strand
AAGCAGAGGTCAAAGTGATGTGATTGCTTTGAAAATGGAGATTGGCCGTTGAAAGCAAATGAAAGAAAGAAAGAGAGAGGGGGAGAGAGAGAAAGAGAGAAAGAGAGAAAGGGAGGGAGGGAGGGAGGGAGACAGATCCATGATCAGTGGTGCTTTATTCAGCAGCGGAGGGGCACAGTTTCAAGAGGGAAAATGATGATGGGCTACAACAAAGGTCCGGGCCTTATAGGGTCAGCAGAGCCAGGTCAGAGGAGGAATATCTGTGATGGGCTCATTTAGGGCGGGGCAGGAGGGCAGGCAGGGAAAGAGCTGTAGGTAAGGGAAGTTCCCTGGGGCCTACTGTCCATATCCTTCAGCCATGAGTGGGCAGTTTTTAGAATCCAGAAAAGGCAAGGATAGGGGTTCTCCCCCAAAGTCTCCAAAGGGAACATGATCTGGCTGACACATTGACTTGAGCCCAATAAAACCCAGGTCTGAAGAAAATGTGGTATGTGTGCACAATGGAGTACTACTCAGCCATAAAGAAGAACCACTTTATGACAGGTGCTGGTAAATGGATGGATCTGGAGACTACCATGCCAGGTGAAATAAGTCAGTCCCCAAAAACCAAAGGTCAAATGTCTCCTCTGATATGTAGAAGCTAAATCACAATAAGGGAATGGGGGGGGGCAGAAATTCAGTGAATTAGACAAATGGGGAGTGAAGGAAAGGAAGGAGGGATAGCAAAAGAAAAGACAATGAACGACTCTGCCCTAGCTTTCCCATGGACATATATGAATGCACCACAGTGACTCCCACCATCATGTACATCCACAAGAAATTAATTTTAAAAATAAAAATAACTGGGCTGGGGCTGCAGCTCAGTGGCAGAGCACTTGCCTTGTATGTGTGAGGCGCTGGATTTGATACTCAGCACCACATAAAAATAGACAAATGAAATAAAGTCATGCTGTCCATGTACAACCACCAAAAAATTAAAAAAGAAAAAAAATAACTATGAATAAATGGCAGAAAGATCAATAGAGGGAAGGGAACAGGGTGGTAAAGGGAAGGAGAAGGAGAGGCATTTGGGGTCCTAATTAGAATAAGATATATTTTATGCTTGTATAAATACATCAAAAATGGGTTCTACTGTATGACTAAAAGAATCAATAATAACAACAACAGACCTGGGCCTGATTTCTGACCTACAGAAATCAGCTGCAGCCCCTCCTAGTCTCCGCCCACCCCACCCACACCACCCCTCTGATTGTCTCTGGGGACAAGGATTTGCCTATCAAGTGAAATCTTCAAAGGAGCAGATCAGTGTGAGCAGAGCACGTGGCAGCTGAGATGAAGGATGTCCCTGGCTCTGAACTAGGAATTATCTCCTGAACCTAACCTCAAAGGGCGACACCTAAAGTCACACACTACTCCTTACTTCTTGCAAACTAATTTTTATTCACCACAAAACATTCATTATGAGGCTGCAGAGTTAAGCGTGAGCTATCCCTGTGATGAAATCTGTAAACAGGCAAATCTTTATAGTTGCTAAGGGCTTAGGGATGCATATAATCCTCTTTGAGCAGACTGGCATTTAAGCTGCGTTCATCACGGCTGAATAGCTGACACTGTGACTTGCCGTAGCTCATCCAGCTTAGTGAAATGAAACTTAAAACCCACATTGATTTGAATCTGCAAAACCTTGATTTTTTTTTCCTTTGTGGAATGCCACACTGTCTCCCTCGGCTAAGATTGGTCAAGTGTAGGCAGAGAGATTCTGACTGCGCTTCTCTGCCTCCAAAGTGGCAGCCCTGTGTGGGCTGGGCATGTGAGTGGAGGGAGTCCCAGGGTACCCTGCCAGTGGGGAGGAAGCAAGAGGCAGTGGCTGTGGAACAGAGAAGAGCAGAGAATTCCACTGCCCTGGAGAGTTCCATGACACGTGGGCGATGACAAGAAAACCCATGTGGAGCAGGTCATTCGACCACCTGGGCTCTCCTTGTTGGTCTGACTTTGAAGCCAGAACCCACAAAACAACATGCTGTCCAGGGTCTGTGTACCCCAAGGACGGGAGGCAGGTGGGTGGTAGGAAAGGGGACCCCTGTGCCAAAGCAACGGGGCATGTTGGCTGTTTAACTGGATCTTTGAGAAATGAGTGTTGAGCCATCGATTTTTAAGAAACATAGTCCCAGTCAGGAATAGAATAGAGATCACACACATTCCTGAATGTAGCTGACTCCCGACAAACCCAGCCCATCAGGCATGACAGCTGAGATGTTAAGAGGGTAATTAAAAATGGACAAAGCACCCATATTATCGCACTGGTAATTTTTACTGCTTTCCTTAAGTGTTTGATCAAGGTTCCCCCCTGGAATGTCCTTTTTAACAACAAAAGTAAGTAAATCATGAAACCTTAGCATGTCCATGGGCCCCTCTCTCCAGCATAATTATTCTGTTCCAGACTCCAAAAAAAGAAAAAAAAAAAAGCAAAGTGGGCAAAATTAGATTTTTATCATTTCCTTCTCACCTTCTTACTGATCTTTATTTTAAAACTAACTCCATGGCAGCTGTTCTCAATCAGATATTTAAAAAAGCTAAAATGTAAGTGCCCCAGAGACAGGGCTACTGCCAGCCGCCCTCCCCTCTCACTTCCAGAGCCCAGTACCACGCCTTAGGAGTTAAGAACATGTTGAAATGAAGCAATGGATGAACAGCAGCCAACAATAAGAATCCCTGCAAAAGGTATTTACATTTTAATGTGGGATTTATTTGTAAAGAGTATAATTAAATGCAATCTTCATTGCTGAAATTTCTATCACCAAGTTTTATTGTACAATAAGAAGACCAACCCTTCCATTTGAAAACAAGAATTTACTTTATTTTTTCTTTTTAAATTTTTCTTTTAATTTTAGAATTTGTTCTAATTACTTGTACATGACAGCAGTGAAAACAAGAATCGACTCTAGACTGTAGATCTAATGCTGTGAAATAATCCAGTAGAGGAGTAATGAGAGCCAGTTTGGTTTGTAAATTGGGGAACATCCACAAAAAACCTTGCATTTCATCCAACCACATTGACTTTACCCAGATTTAAGTGACAGTGGCAATCATGGCAATGACATGACATCATCCATGCAGAGTGCAGAACAAATACCTGGAAGGTGCCCAATAAACATTAGCAGCAACTCTAACGATAATCGTGATTCACACTACTTCATAGAAATTTGAAAATATATCCCCTGTCTAGGGTTATATCAAAACTGATGAAAATATTTTGATTATTGTAAAGATCATTGGATTCCAAAAACGGAACTCATCATTACATAAACCTGATGGTCTTCTGCGGCCCAGAGTCTCTCTGTGCTTGATGATCCATTACTGCCTCAGTAGACGCTCAGCACGCCCCACAGGCAGAGGAGAGGCACAGAGCAACCCTGAGGGTTAAGAACTCTGTCACCAGGTCTTTCCTTACAGAAATACTCATATAAGGACAAACTGTCCCCCAATATATAGTATAATGTTTACTGCAATATTCTTTGAAATGATGATGAGAATAATAACAACTCTCTTGAACTTTTTCAATAAAGCCTAGGTAAATCATTCCGAATCCTTGTATATACGGGGTGCAGCTGTTAGGATGAGAGAGATCTTCATGTGCACTAACGTGGAGGGATCCTCAAGATATCAATGGTGGAAGCGAGAAGTGGGGGAAGGATGTGTCAATCAGGATTCCATTTAAGCTAAAGTGCAGTCAGACAACACAGAGATGTTGGGATCAATATAAAATATGTACAAATATGAAATTCAAGGATCCCAGGCACATCCAATGAGCTAATTAATCCTGGAGAGAAGAGAGGGCAGGTAGGTAAGAAAGAAATTATATCGTTACTACATGTACTTTTGAAATTGTTACAGCAATGCATTCATGTATCTACAAATAATAATAATAATGATAATGATAGTAAAACACTCACACTTACTACGTGCAGGGTGCCACTCCTCACAGCCTGTCTGGATGCTTCTGTAATTTTACAGATGTAGAAACTGAGGTAAATGTAGGTTAAGGGACTTTACTGACAGCCCACCTGGTGTAGTGAGTAGCAGGGCTTCCCAAGGCTCTGCATCTCTGCTCTGACACCCTGTACTTTCTCATTCTCCAAGCAATAAAATAAATCAGGGGTTCCAACAGTGCACATTTATTTTATTTTTTATTGTTCTTTTTAGTTATACATGACAGTAGGATGTATTTTGACATCTCCTACCTACATGGAATATAACTTCCCATTCTTGTGATGGTATGTGATGTGGAGTTTCACTGATCATGTGTTCATTTTTAAAAAGGACTGGGAAGTGAGTCAGTGGTTAAGCATCCCTGGATTCAATCCCTGGTACCAGTAAATAAATTAAATAAAGTATATTTTGAATGCACCCTCTAGGTTTCTTTATCCTAAGGCTGCCATCTTTCTTAGGGTACCACAGTCCTTGGCATGCGTTCCTGCATCCTACCCTAGCCACCTGCCTCAAGTCCTAATCCCTCAGAGCTGGCATTGCACTGTAGTCAGGGGTATCTTCCTAAAATGAGCATCAGAGGTTCTAGACAATGATCTCTTTTTCACTTGAAGGTACCCTTAAGATATTGCAAGAACTCATTGCCTTTGGACTGAATTCCAAATTCTTTGTGCTGTATTCTCATCTTACATTTCCTCCTTCATCCTCAGCTTGTATTTCACCTGTGCAGCAGATCAAGAAGTTGAACATTCAGCTACTCAGACCCACTGAGTCCATTTCGGCTCTGTGACCATGTATCCTTTTTCTAGTACCAGGGACTGCTCGGCACACCTCACCCCAGACCCCTGCCGCATCCTCTCTCAACCCACCTGTCCTTTCTTCACCGCCTGTCTGTGAAGAACAGACACCTAGCTCTTCTTCATTTTCCAGATCTCAGTAAAGGTACCACTTCCTTTCTGAAGTTTCTGGGAGATCTCATCCTCAAGACGAGTGTCCTTCTACACACACCCGCACTCGTGCCATCTTGAATGACGCCCATCCTAGCACACAGCGCTGGGCTGTGATCTTACGTGTGGCCAAATGGGGCACGAGTGGCACTTGCCACCCATCAATGTGGCCTATGCAGGGCAGTACTAAGTGGATTTCTATAAATGACCTTTTAAAAGATGCTAACGTGAACTTTAAAAGAATGCAAATCTGACTCTATCTCATCCCTGCTTAAAAATTTTGAATGGTTTTTCATTTCTCCAAAGACAACATTCACCTTCTGCCCAGTGTCCAGCCCCCAGGGACTTAGTCCCCTGCCTGTCCATCTTCACTGCCCAGGTCATCCCTGGACCTTGCTCTTGTAAAACATTCTCTCCTGACTCAAGGTTTCCCCTCTTTCTCTCTGAATTTCTTTCTTTGGCAAGCTTCCAGGCATCATTTAGACCCCCAGCTTAAATGTCACTTCTTGAAAAATGACTTTGCTGAGAGCCTAAATTGGGTCTCTTGATTCTAAGAACCCCGCACTCCCTTGTGATCCCTGATGCATTTTTCCCTGTCAGATATCAGGGTCCCCAAGGGTTGAATTTTCTTCGCTTCTGTCACACCAGTACCTAGCAGAGAGCTTGGAGCAAAAACCATTTGTCAAATGGAAGAATAAATCACAAAGGAAAACATCTCATCCGTGATCCAATTGTGGAAACCAAGCAAATGGCGAACAACCCGAAGTGTATTATACTCATGCATGAGTAGTCCATCTCTGAGGTTAAGTGACTTGATTACAATTCATACGTTCCTGAAAACACTAACATATATAATAACTTAAGATTGAGCTTCCACTTTATGTGGTATATTGCAGAAAATGAAAGCTTTATTATCCGAATGGTCCCACAAGGAAAGTGAGAATGTTGAAGTGCTTTACATCACATTGCAATAGCTGCAAGTAGAAATAAATCAGGAATGGCATCTTTTTAAAAATGTTTTTAGTTGTAGACAGACACAATATATTTATTTATTTGTTTTTAGGTGATGCTGGGGATCAAACCCAGGGCTTCATGCGTGCCAGGCAAGCGTTCTACCAGTGAGTTACAACCCCGGCCCATGGAGTGGTATCTTTTATACATTAAATGGTAAGTCCCACCTCAAATGCTGCTGAACAGAAAAATTGCATTGATACCAGCAATCATCGCATTTGTTACCATAATCTTCCTAGTCACCTGTTCAAGCTCCCTAAAACTGTGGAGCTAAAATGTGCAATTATCTCCCTTTCTCTGTTCTATTCTACTGTTTAATTGCTTTTAACTCCAGTGTTCTTTAAGTCACTCTGCTTCCTTTTGTTATTGCATAAAAATAGAAATCTTATTCCTGTTGATTTCTAAACTGTTGTCTCTTCTCCAACTCCTTAAAACCCAGCCTGATAATGTAGATTTTAAGTGCTCATCTTCCACATTGTGCTTGATTACTTTTTACTAAATTATCCCACCGTGTTGGTTCTTTCTGATTATTTTGCTTGTAAGTCAGGTTCAAGCTTCACTCCTTTGTGTAACATGGTCAAGAATTCATGAATAACTAAAACAGAGTGAATGGTCAAAGTTGACATCAATCATAGCCAAGAAAATTTGGTTCACAGTCCTTCCTGTGCTTTATTTATCAGGGACCTTTTTCCTTTTCAATACTGGGAATCAGGCTCAGGTATTTAACAGGAGAACACCTATCCAAGAGGAACTCTCAGAGTTAAGTCAAATTCTCATTACTGTGGGGTTAGACAATTTGCACATTTTATCTTCTAACTTTTCATCCTTCTAACTTTGCATATAGTTTCAAATAAACTTCAGTTTCTGTGTGTTACCAGTCTCTTACTGTTTGCCATGGCAACCTTCTCAAGCCCTTCTGCATTGCCCAGTAAAGAAAACAATCATCCACCTAAAGCATGTGGGAAACAGAGACTAAAACCATGACAGGAAATTTGTTTATTTATTTTCTCTTTCTCTAATTTCTGGCTTGATTTTATTTTCTGTCTGGAACAAAGTCCATTTCCAAAACTTGTGAGGAATTTACATCTTTTTTGTTTCTGTTTACATTTTCTTCTCATATCTATACTTTCCTCCAAAATATATTCCATAACTCTTTTTTTTATGCAGTGCTAAGAATCGAACTCGGGGTCTTGATTATGCTAGGTTAGTACTCCACCACTGAGCTATGTCCTCAGCCTCTCTGAAGTAGTTCCTGTTAACATATATCAAGGTTCTGTGATCGTGTGTGCATGCACACACACACACACACACACACACACACATACACACAGAGCTCTTATTGAAGCCTCACACTATTCTCTTATTTATAAAGGCTGTTATTCTCCTTATGTTAAGGGATTAATATTTGAAAATATATGAATTAGACTAGAAATTGACAGAACACTTGAGGATATTACAAAGTAATAAAATATGATAGAATTACTATTATTATAGTTAAAGCTTCGTCCCAGGGTTTCATAAACTGACTTCCAGACCACTCATGTATAATCGAATCAAGCCTTTATTGAAGCACACCGGTGGTGGATGACCAGAACATAAAGCTGTTTCCATGATCAGCCCCGAACAATTGCAAGGGCACTCCTTATAAGCCTGAAAACCGCAAAAGGGATGTTCAGGGGGCCCAGCCAATGCAAGCAAGCCAGGTTACAGAAGTGGGACAGTGCAGTCAAGTGGCAGGAAGCCTAACCAATCACAGTTATCACAGTCACCCCAGTTACAGAAACAGAGCCCCGTTACCCTAGTTACAGAAACAATGCCCCATTAGGTAGTTCTGTGTTCTTAAAGGTTTCTATAGCAAAAGGAAAAGAACATTTTGCCCCAGTCATGACTCTTCTACTTGGCATGGTTGTTTTACAGGATGAAGTCATAAAACAAAATGGAGTCACATTTGCTCCTACTATCACATTATCAGGGCTTTAAGCTTTTAGGATCATGAGAAACAATTAATGGCACTCCAAATTTATATTGAGTAAATAAATAACTGTATTATTTTATACACATTTTTGGCCCCCAAAACAAAATAATATGGTATTATTGCATGAACTCAAGAGGAAATTTTAGAAAAAACATATTTGGCAGAATTGTAATATACTTTCTCCTGCCCACAATCAAGATTCCCTGCCCTTGTGTATAGATACTGTACCCCAGTTTTTCAATCCAACATTAACATGGAAAGAGCTATAAAGGCAGATTTTGCAAACATAATTAAAGTTCCAATTCAATTGACCATAAATCAGGGAGATTATCTGGATGAGCCATAAGGACATTTTTCTAGGCATATGAGCCCCTTAACAGCAGAAAGTTATCTCCAACTGATGGCAAAAGAGGAAGTCAGAGATTGAAAATAAACAGGGGGATTTGATTTGGTATTTTGAAGATGGCCACATAAAAAGGAATATGGGTGGCCTCTAGGGTGTGAGAGCAGCTGCAGCTGACAGCAAGCAGGCACACAGGAACCTCAGTCCTACAGCCACAAGGATCTGCACTCTCCCCACCAGCTGAGTGAGCAGAAGGGAGGTTCTTCCTTAGTTGGTCCTCCAGATGAGAACACACCCCATCCCTTGACTTCAGCCTTGCTAAATCCACACAGAGAACCCAACCAGACTGCTCCACACTTCTGTCCTACAAAATCATAACGCAATAAATAGCTCTTTAAGCTGCTGGTTTTGTGCAAATTCGTTATGTGGCAATAGAAAGTTGATGCCAACTTTGGTATCAAGAGTGGAAGTGGCTTTGGAATTGGACAGTGGGAAGATGCAAAATGAGGAGCATGATTCAGAAATCCTGCATTGCCTTGGAAAGTCTAAATTGTGGCCAGATAACTGACCTATAGATACCTTAAGATAACAAATGCATATTGTTCTAAGCAGTCCAAGTTTGTAGCAATTTGTTAAGCAGCAATGGAAAATTAGTGTTTATAATATGTGAGCCTAATGCCTCATGAAGTAGCTCATGCCACAAAGTATTGAGATGCTGGGAAAACTGTAACAAATGAACTATTAAATACAACTACGAGTACACAATCTAGAAATTATAAGCTCCACCTGCCGTTGCTCAAGGGAGTGTTAAACTGAAACCAGGGCAGTAGAAAACAGGGAGTTAGGGTTTCCTAAGACCAACGACTATACTAGAAATCCAGAGCACTGCCAAGGATGGATGGAGGGGACAAAGAAACAGGAGTCCTATAAATTGGGGGAGATGTACATAGACCCCAAGCAAATCGGGGAGTTTAAGGGACAGAAAGGAAAGCTGAGAAAAATCACATCAGAAAAAAGACAATGCGGACATGCAGGTGGTTGATCAGATTTAACGCACTGGACTGATTTTATGGTTCTCAGAGGAGGTAAAGATGTGTTTCAGGTATCTTTTAGAGTTAGATAGGTTTGTCAACTGTTCAAGAGAAAAACACTGTAAAAATGGAAATAAAAGAATGACTTCTAAATAAGCCATGGAAGAAGAAAGGTCTAAGAATATATTTTTTTTAATCTACCAATCTAAAAGCCAGCGATAAATGAAAGAGGGAAGAAAAGGTGGGCAGAGTGGAGGGATTCAATGTCAGGTGAGGATGTGGTGATCCAGACAGGAATTTGCCTCCTCTCCTAATACCACACAAAGGGAGGGTGGTGGTGGGGTTACAGGGATTCACAAAGTGCACTGACAGAAAGCCCAGGTGCAGATAAAATCTGCATCCTCAGATAAACAGAACAACTAATAATAAAAATTAAAAAAAAAACAGAACAACAGAAGTCAATTTTCCAAAGTAGCTCTGGCAAGCGTGGGGGAAAAAAAGAGAATAGTGACCAGTGAAGACAGCGACACAAAGTTCCTATAGATTGAGGATCTCACCATAAGATTCCATACCACTTCTAAGGAACACAGAGGCATCTGGAAGTCAAGGCATATTTTGATCAAGTAGAAGCTTTGCTGGGGAAAAGTGCAACAAAGTGAGAAGAAAATAATGATAAAGCTCGGAGATGATGGTCTCTGAAAATACCAGGAAAATGGACTCTCTGAAGGAAACTCCTGGTTTTTGTTGTTGTTTGTTTGTTTTTAAACTAGTCAGAAAAAATCCAACTTTTCCCCACAAGGAGTAAAATGAAGGATCTGGGACAGCATCAATACAAAATTACTAAAAGGAAAAAAAAAAGAACAATCATTAGAAGATGAAGAAGAAAGACATTGTGGACATAGATCATCCATAAATGACCACCAGGTTGAATTAATTTCCTAGGGCTGCTGGGACACAGTGCCACAAATAGATGGCTTGAACCTGTGAAACTTCCTGTCTCTCAGTTCTTTGAGCTAGAAATCTAAACTCCAGGTGCAAGCACGGCCATGCTCCCTGTGAAAGTCACCAAGGTGGATCCGTTCTTGCCTCTTTCCAGATTCCTTGATCTGCTGGTGATCTTTGGCTTTCCTTGGCTTATAGCTGCTGAGCTCAATGGCTACCTCTGTCACCATGTGATGTTTTCCCCTCATTGTCTACCTCATGTGGCACTTTCCTCATCTTGTAAGGATACCATTGTATTGGACTAGAATCCACTGTAAGAGTTCTTGAATATAAGGTCCATTCTTAAATGAAGTCACATTCACAAGCACTGGAGCTTAGGGATCCAACATATCATTTCTTGGGGATCAGGAGGATACTTCAACCCAAAACCCATAAGAAGGAAATAAGAGCTGAGAAGCAGAAATAAGAGCTCAAGGAAGAGAGACTAAGAATTTAGAAAATGTTTCAACATTGATAAGTTAATAGTTTAAGTAGAGAAGAAAATAAACCTGGAAAGAGCACCTA
The DNA here is from genome assembly GCF_001458135.2 of Marmota marmota marmota. Taxonomy (NCBI): domain Eukaryota; kingdom Metazoa; phylum Chordata; class Mammalia; order Rodentia; family Sciuridae; genus Marmota; species Marmota marmota. The sequence goes on along the minus strand of NW_025999930.1, from coordinate 1,945,257 downwards.
CACCAAACAAGTAGTTCATGAGGAAATAACTACAGAAATGGAGGAAATGAAAGAATCATAAGAATCTAGTTAAGCTCAATTTATGCAAATTAGCTTCATGATCTTAATAAAATATATAACTTTTCAAGGAAAGAATAGCAAAACTAGTCCCAGAAAAACTAGAACACCTTAATTGCCTGACTTCTGTGCAAAAAACGACGATGTCAGCTCCTCTAAATATTAGGTGGTCATTAGTGTCAATCATATCACTTGTTTAAAGAGCAAATAATCCCAGTGCATTTTAACTGCTCCTGAGAATTTAAAACTAGTGAAAACTTCCTAATTTTTTTCCAGAAATTGAGTTTAACATTGAAGGCAAATTGTTTTTTCAAAGATCAAACACAAATATGTAAAATTGCATATCAATGTCTATTAACTGTGGCCACAAAATTCTAAAAAACTATAAAAAGTTTATTAGCAGAATCTGAAGTTTTCAAATAAAACTTCATAATCAACTGCTTTTAATCTAGGAATGGAAGGATGGGCTAGTGTTAAGATACCTCATCATCTGGTTCAATCTATGTATGATTGATTGAAGTCACAATGGAGATGAAGTCAAAGCATGGTCTAAAGGTGACTGTTTTGTCTCGATTACTTAAGATTTTCCCTTTAGAACATTTTGGAAAATTTGTTTGTTTTTTGCTTCTTGTACTAGGGTTTGAATCCAGAGGCACTTAACCACTAAGCCACATCCCCATCCCTTTTATTTTTTATTTTGAGATGGGATCTCACTAAGTTGCTCATGCCCTCACTAAATTGCTGAGGCTGGCCTTGAACTTATGATCCTTTGGCCTCAGCCTCCCAAGTTGCTGAGATTACAGGTCTGTGCCACAGTGCCCCATCTGGAAGATTTGAATGGCAAAAAAGTTACATGCCATGGAAGTTAAATACCACTAGTATAGTCTAACAATAATGCTAGTTAAGATGAAAAAGGAGAAAGAATACATCAAAATAATTTAGAGTAAATATTTCTCAAAGCAAACATTTTATTGTTAGCTCAATTATGCAAAGTTTAGTCCTTATCTAAATTAAAACCTTAGGATTCTCATATAAGACTTTCATAAACACAGAGACAACTGTATTGCTACAAATGTGACAACATTTAAAGTCTTACACCAGGTTTTCTTAGGTCATTGCAAATAATAATAGTTTTTAAATCATTTGTATTTGACATAGAGTTATATCTTGCCCAATGGTTAAATTGTGTATCAGGAAAAACTGTTCAACCAGTGTATTGTTTAGATTTAACTTGATGAGTATTCATTGTGTTTTTAGTAAATGAACTGTTTGGATACCAAAAGTATCTAAGAATCAAGAATCTAAAATGTGTGTGTGCGCGCACACATGTGGGAGGAGAGAAAGAAAGACAGAGACAGAGGCTCTGACTCTGGTCAGAGGTTGCAAATCTCTTACCCTGGGCTGCATGTTTTATTTAGTTTTTGCAATCTAGCTAAAGAATATCATTTAAATTTCAATACTACTATTTACATAAAATTATACTGAAATATACAGTGGATGTTGACCAAAATGTTTTGGTCATTAATTATGATTAACGAAATGGACATTTGTTTGTTTCAGAATGATATGTGCAGGATAGAAGCAGCCAGGAGTGACTCAGAGGACATGTGATTGACAGACACATTATATAAAAATTTTAGGAAAATATAACAATGGAACTTAACATATTGACCTCTGGTACCAAAAAGAAAATCTCACTGGTGTGGTATTGAGTGTGGGTGTTTGTGTGTATGTGTGTGTGTTACTTTATAATAAAAAAAATCAGGGTTATCCTCATACTTAAAATGTGTATTAGTAAAGTTCCACGTGTTTTTAACATATTAGCAAGCATCATATTTATACTTTAGGTAGTTTTCACTTTGTAGGACCTGACTGAAGGGATGAGTTTTGATGATAGAAATTCTACATATTTAATCAGCAGTCAATTATTCCAATCCCACTCGCCATTTCCTTTAAATGTTAAAACCATGTGGAGAATTTTAAACACATATAAATCAACAAAACTTTTCAGGACAATTTATGAGTGGAGAAGCAGAAAAACTAGGTTATACAGATCATAGAGGATCCTCCTGAGGGAGAAGGGAGATTGTAGTTCAGGAGAGACATTAACATATCCCAGAACAATTTGGTTGCGATTTGAAATTTGAGTAGGTGGGAAAGCCTATATGCAAACGACTTCTGTTTTTCATTTGATCTAACTTTTAAAAATTGTGATAAGAAAACAACATGAGGTCTGCAGTCTTTGTACATTTTAAGTGTGCAATCCAGTATTCTTAACTACAGGCATAATGCTGTCCACTTATCCATCTTAACAACTGAAGCTCTGCCTGCTGAATAGCACTCTCCATTCTCCCTTCCTTGGTCCCTCATGGCCACCATTCGACTCTCTGTTTCCCCCAAATCTGACTATTTTAGGTCCCACCTGTAAGAGGAATCACTTCTCCTTTGCCTTCCTGTGTCTGGCTTGTTTCACTTTAGCATAATGTTCTCAGAATATCTTGTCATATATGGTAGGATGTCCTTCCATATGACACTATTGCACTGTATCTATATACCACATTTCTTTTTCCATTCATACACCAAAGGATATTTAGCCCATCTCTACATCTTGGCTATTGTAGATTATGGTACCATTCAGAGATAGAAATTTTATAAATACAGACAGAATACTGAGTTTCTGAAGGAGAAATGAGGACTGTAGATATGATGGCTGGTGAACAGCTCATGAGCTAAAGAGCCCAAGAGACAGAGGGAAAGAAGATGTGTGAGTGCTTGAACAGTCGGTGTGTTACCTTGTAACTCTGCATTTCCCTGCACGTTTTCTGGAACACAGACATGGAAGAGACCTTTGACCTCATGAAGTGAGGGGGCCAACATTTGATTGGATCATGACCCTCTGGCCTGTCCCCATGAACCACCCAACTGCCCGAGGCACCAATGTGAGTGAAAACCTGTGTGTAGACCAAACCCCCTCACAGGGAGGCATCACCTGGCTCACCACCATGCAATCTGAGAAAGGCCAGGTCCCTTTGGATCACGTGTATTCCACCTAATTGGGTACCCTAATAAGAGCTCAGACCTTGAAACTCGACAGGCATGGTTTATTCCAGAAAGAGCCCACATTCAATGTGAACGTTCTCCTTATAGGTTCTAATAAAGCTCTTCCTCTCTTTGTTAAAAACTGACACATCTTAAATTCTTTTCTGTGACATGTCAAGAGCCTGGAAGCTCAAGGAGAGGTCTCCCCTGCCTCTGCGGAGATCTCCTCGAACACCCTTACAATGACAATTTCATATTTCTACCAACAGAGTGGAGGGTTTCAATTTTTCCACACACTTTCCAACACACAGACCCTTCATGATATGTGGGAGGTGATAGCTCACTGTGGGTTTGATCTGCACTTCTCCAATGATTAGTGGTGCTAAACAGCTGAATATCTTCACAAACACCTGTTGTGCATTTGAACATATCTTTCTTTCTTTCTTTTCTTTTCTTTTCTTTTTTTTTAACCAGGGATTAAACCCAGGGGCGCTTAACCACTGAACCACATCCCTAGCCCTTTTCATTTTTTATTTTGAGACAGGGTCTTGCTAAGTTGCTTAGGGCCTCGAGAAGTTATTAAGGCTGGCCTTGAACTTGTGATCCTCCCGCTCAACCTCCTGAGCCGCTGGGATTACAGGTGAGCGCCACTGTGCCCTCTATAAATTTTCTTAAATGATTTAATTTTTTATGTGCAAAAAAAAAATGCAGATCATTAAAAACAAACCCCAGAGAGATGGAATTTTACTCCACAGAGAAGAAAAATGGAAATCACACATCACATTGGAATTAATCAAAGGAAAAGTCTTTTAAAAACTCAGGTAATAGAGAGTTTGGAAATATTTTTGATGGATTGTCTTTTAACACTTTAAGAGTCTCCATTATACTTAAAAGTAACCGTGTTTTTTGTTTTGACGATATGTATATATTTGGTGTTCTTTACATAGTACTAATTTAACTATATAGCTACTATTTTCATAAGACAAAGGAAAGTTCCTTGTAAAATGTACAGGTAGGTACTAATAATGAGCAAAGGTAGCATTTCAGTGGAGAGTGAACAAAATGAGTGATGATAATATAAACGGTTTAGAAGGCATTGCAACCAGGTTAAAACGATATGCTATTCAAGGCCTCCATCATGCCTAATAATTGAGATGGAAGTATGTAGTAGGTAAGTATAAAGTTTGAAATTATTATAAGAAATGCTAAGCCTCAAAATGAAAACCACAATTTCTACACCTGTAATAACTGAGGGTTTGCTTTTCCTTATTTTTTGGCAATGTTGCATGGTCCTCCCCTGATGCCCTCATCCTGGGCAGCCCACTGGATGGCCAGAACCAGGCCTCTGTCCTCATGGGGCTCCTCACTGTCCACAGCAACTTCACCTTGGTCAATCACTCGTCATTTGCAGGCGAGAGCAGATATTTGGATCTTGATTATCGTGTGAAAATTACCTCTCAAATATGGCAGATTCTATGTCATTAGTTGCTCTATGGCACTGCAACCTGTCAGGTCCTCCTGAGAGGCCCATCCCGTCTGCCTCCTGGGCTGCAGTCAAGCACACCACCAGGCTTTCCATCAATCAAGACATCCAGGAAGTCATTTTAATTGTCCTCCAAGGGAAGAACAGGAAAGAACATGCCTGCATGTTCTTGCTGTTAGTGAACCATATGACATGCCCAATTCAGAGGAGAAGGTAGTCCGGGCAATCAGAGAGGAGGATGCTATAAACAAATCACTGTCAAATCCAATTATTATGACCTTGCTTTTCTAACGCTGAAAAGTAGAGAAGACAGAGAATAAAGAATTTTATGCACAGGAAAATGAATGATTCAGAGAAAGGTTTGTCTTTTAGAAACCCACTGGAAGATAAATATAATTGGAAAAAAAATGCCAGTTGATAGGTCCATAAAAAAATTCTTTGTAAAGTCTTTGAGATCTCTTAGTAAAATGGAAGTAACCCTAACACCTTCTCACACCCTCATGTGTAAATAGTTGGAAAACACTGTTTTCTTGCTCTGCACTTCAAAGTCCCTGTGACTTTTCCAAGCCCCAACAGCTCCCTGCCCATTTCCATGATTCTCAGTGGTGGGCCTAGATCAGAGGAGGATGTCTTCTGTCCAGTAAACTTCAACATGTTTCACCAAGTTTCATCCTTGTTCTTTTTTTTTTTTCTCTTTTTTTTTCTCTCTTTTTTTTTTATTGGTTGTTCAAAACATTACAAAGCTCTTGACGCAAGGATGGTTCAATATACGGAAATCAATAAATGTTATTCACCACATCAATAGACTTAAAGATAAGAACCATATGATCATCTCAATAGATGCAGAAAAAGCATTCGACAAAGTACAGCATCCCTTTATGTTCAAANATGGAGCCATCAAGTGGCTTGGTATTGTGGCATTTTGTATCCTCCCTTTCTGTTTGTAGCAGGTTATTTATGGTGTTTCTGTAAAAACCACTATGGTCATTATTTAAATTAAACAAAAGGGGGAAATGTTAGAGTCTGTAAACAAGTCAAAATAACACCTGGCATTTTGCCAGGGGAATGTTAAAGTTCGTAAACAAGTCTGGATGGTGCCTGGCAAAATGCCAGAGGGAGTGGTTTGAGAAGTAACAAAAGCAAGCCATTAAGTGTGGAGATTCCTGATTGGTTGACTGATGTATCTAGTTTATGCTAATTAGATAAGCTGTGTGGAATGTATAAATACTGCTCCTGTCCTGCAATAAACGGCTCCTACTCCTGCTGTATCAACGTACACAAGTTGTTCCTCCCCCCGGTTATTTTGCTGCAGCCGGACTGCGGCAATCCTTGTTCTTATTTGATGGAAAACTCAAACTGAATCTCTCCCAACCAAGGCGCATCAGGAATGCAATAAATGAGATCTGCAGGGAAACACCTGGGTGAGGGAAGTCAGTCTTGTGGTCTCCCACAAACAGCACAGCCCCAGAAAGGTAAAGTGAGGCTAAAGGAACAGTGGGATAGCAGCATCAGGCTGATGCGGACACCGGGGTATGGCTTTGGTTCCCAGAGTTCAGGCTGAGGTGCTTTGATTCTCCTAGTTCTTAATTAAATAGCTGAATTTTGGGAAGGGGATTGGACTGGAGATTGGACCCAGAGGCACTTAACCACCGAACTACACCCCGAGTTCTTTTTATTTCTATTTTGAGACAGGGCCTCACTAAGTTACCCAGGCTGGCCTCAAACTTCCAATCCTCCTGCCTCCGCCTTATGAGTCTCTTGGATTACAGGTGTGCACTATAGAAAAATTAATTGATATTACTATAGTGCTTTCTCTGTGTAATCTAAGACCAAAAGCATGAAGGTAATATAAGTATGTCCTGGATAGGCAAAGAAAAGGGAAAGGAGGAGAGGGAAGGAGAAGGGGGTTGAGAGAAAAGCATTTGGAAGCTAAATATGAAAGAAAATTAAATATTCTGTGTATGCTGCTGAAAGTTAATAGGGAGGAGAAAATTAATGAATAATTTTCAATTTTAAGGAAACCCTGCACTGACTACTAATAACGTGCCAACAGAGAGACAAATTCATATCAATGCCTGTTCGAAAAAGGAAATGAATCTGACACTGTGACTCACCATTTTAGTGATTGTCAGACTTTCTGTGATTACCAGCTGAAAATATAAATTTTATAGTAAGCATGTCATTACTCTGCAGGTCATTGTGATGTCTCCCAAAGCAGTTTCAATCATGGCTTAATTTTAAATATCAATGCAATGCTGTTTTTATAATTACTTGTAGGCAAAAATCTTGAAGATATAACCCCGTAGGTATAACACCAAACATTTCTTGGTAACTTTTAAATCTTTAATATAATATTTAACATCAAGATTAAATTATATCAAATATAATTTATTTCACTATCACATTTTTAGCATGATTAGTAATAATAAAAATCAGTGTCATAGGACTGGGGTTGTGGCTCAGCCGTAGAGCGCTTGCCTAGCACACGCAAGGCCCTGGGATCGATCCTCTGTACCACATAAAAATAAATAAATAAAATAAGATATTGTGTCCAACTACATCTAAAACTAAATCTTTTTAAAGAACTAATGTAATAACAATGAAAATCAAGGTGAATTTAAGTGTATAAGAAGTGGCATAGGTAAAATAGTAAACATCTGGATCTTTAGTAAACAAATATAATCTTAACTACCTTACCAAACTATCTTTTTGGATTCTCTTGAAATATTTACTTTGGCTAGATTCAGCAAGGCAAGTAAGATATGAATTCTAAAAATGGACTAAACTGTGGTTTGTGGGACAAGACTTCTAAGAGGTGAGTTATGTTCTTTTTGCTGTGTTTTGTGTGTCATTGTGGCTGATGGATAAAGAAGGTACACAAAGAGAGAGTGTGTAAGGAAAATAAAAAGGGAAGCACAGAGACAAGATGCAGAGGCAGGAAAAGAAGTGGCAGATTTGCGGAATGGTCACACTGCCAGCTTTATTTATATCTATGGGTTACTTTAGGTCATTGGCATCATTAGTTCATATTGTTTATTGTGTTTGTATCATTAGACAGGTTACAGACTTAGCAACATTAAGCAGCTTATTCCTCAGTTACATACTACAGTTACAATATGCAATGTTAGGAGCTTTGTGCAGCTCTCAAGAAAGTCCATTGTCTGAAGTGACTGTCAGGCAGGCAGATCTGGGAGCTTGGTGAAACACTGCAAGCAAGTTCCTTTACTCCCAGGAGTTATGTGCCTGCAATCAAGGTCGGGGCTGATGAGGCTTGAACACAGAGGCTTCTCAAGGCAGAGCATTGCCATACCAGCTAGACATTGCACATACAGTGATTTTATTAAATGCTAGGGGAGATTGCAGGGCATTCTAAGGGTAAGAAACAGAGCACCTGTTACCCCCCCCCCCCCCCCCGGGAGTTTGCTCACCAGGGAAACAGTTCACTGTACATTTCCATGGTCAGAATCCCTAAAAGAGATGGTGGAATGTGATGGTCATTATTATCCAAAGTACATGTATGAAGACACAAGTTGGTGTGACTGGACCTTGTATACAACCAGAGATATGAAAATTGTGTTCTATATGTGTAATAAGAATTGTAATGCATTCTGCTGCCATATATAAATAAAAAATAAATTAGAAAAAAAAAGAATCCCTAAAAGAAAAAGAAGTTTCTCCCCCAATTTTCCCACACTCTCCCCATTGTGGATGCCAAAGACTGTCATTGGATGAGGTTGGAGAAGAGAAAAAGGAAGCTCAACTCAGCTCTGGCAGGTTCTTGATTGACACCACCGAAGGGAATTTCAGGATGCATCAAAAGAGGCATAAGCAGAGGTTTATTCAGGAAAACAAATAGAGCAGGATAGCACTCAAAGGAAGCCTAATGTGGGTCCTGGAGAGTGAGAGGCCCAGCGGTGGCAGGGAGGGGTGTCTCAGGCTTCTTCTTTTAAAGGAGACCTTGCAAGTGAACATGAGAAGCGTAATGGATGGAGTCAGCCTAACAAGCTGGATACTTTGATTGTGGAGCACAGGTTACCATTAGCTAGGCGATCAACAGTTATTGGCCAGTACCATATCATGGGTCTCCAGATGTCTCACCCTCTAGGTTTCTGTCTAAAGCTGCATCCTGTAAGCTCACAAGGGCAATAGGCATAAGGGACAGGGCAGACTGTTCTCCAAGGTTTATTGGACGTCGTATGAATTCAGGCCTGGTGGTGAAGGGGAGGGCATTCATGGAGACCAGACTTAAACCTACAGTCCCTCCCCTGTTCGTCTCCACTCTAACTGTCCTTGTTTCTTCCATCCCATCTCATGGCTGTTATGAACACTATCCTTCTCTGCTGGGTTACAGGGTTCACATAAGAAGGAAATGAGGGGACAGGAATCACCCCACCCCCAAGGAAACACAGAGGATGGCTTGGAGTGAGACCAAGGACATGTGACCACCCTAACCTGGCCCACACTTCTCTGCCTGAGTGATGCTGGTGAGAGAGCGTCCTCTCTAAGCCTTGGTATCTCCATTTGTAAAGTGAGATTCTAAATCTTGCTGTGGTATCCAGGCATGGTGCTGTGCATCCATAGTCCCAGCTACTCAGGAGGCTGTGGCAGGAGGCTCACTTGAGCCCAGGAGTTTGAGACCACTGAGCAATGTGGTGAGATTCCATCTCAAAAGGGGGGAAAATGGATTGTGGTGAAGAACTGAACACAATAATATTTGGTAATTTTTTTATTCTAAATCCATGCCCAAGCCACCTCACCATCAGTCTCAGGCTGGGAAGAAGAGTGATGGGGGTTAGCTGTAGTCTCACAGCATCATAAGTCAAAATACCTGGAACCTTCCATTCTTATTCCAACTGCCCGTCTCCGGCAGCAGTAGGAACACACTGCCCTCCTCAGACCTAGAGTAGGAGGAGGCTGCACATATTTGAAGGATTAAAATTATCATCTTGAAGACCTAGAGCTATAGAAGGTAAATGCAAAGACAGACCCTTTGCTTTTAAAATTGAATGACAAATTCTATTGAAATACAAGGTCATTCACTATGTGGGCAAATAGCTTCTGCTAAAAATTAGGTTCGGGAATGTATATTTCTGTCAGACGGTTCCAGAATGACTTTTGAAGGTTATTCCGTAAAAATGCCAGCAAATGTTAGAAATAGATTGACTCCGTCCATGTGTTATGGAGCTAACTCGGCCATCTTTTCCTTCCATAGACTTTCAAGAGAAGTTCTGAGTGACAGTCCGAAAGAAACACTGACAGACCGTCCTGTTTCTCATCATAGATCTCATTTTGTGGTCTATTTTGGTGATCCTTTGGGGGGTCTACTTGGTAGTCCCTTGAAATATAAAATGTATCACAAGTGTCTTAAGTACCCTACTGGACTACTGGTTGACTTCTGGACTCACGGGCTGTGAACAGTCTGACTTTGTATCTGTTCTATAAATACCACCATCTTAGGGTCAAGAAGGCTTGTTAAGAAATAATTAGTATAACCATTTTAAAAATATCAAGTGATATCGTTTTTGCCTTCTTGTTGATTTTGGAATTGCTTTTTCCTGAACGGTCCCTCTTCTTGACCCTGACAATCTCTGAAGATTTGTGTGGCAAATTTTATTACTGTTCCCAATTGCCTGGGTTTTCCAAGTAGGAGGATGATACATCCCTAACATGGTGGGGATGGGCTGTCAAGTGACGGGCTGTGGCCAACAGGAGGTGAAGGGCCACGTTGAGCCTCCCGGCCACCTAGCAGAAGCCAGGTCCTGCCTACTTTAGACAGTGAGCTCGCAAACCACGAGTCAGGCCGCTTCATCTCACCTCCCTCCCTGCAGCGTGCATCACCAGGACGTGGAATAAGACCAGCAGTACCAGAGTTGTCATCATTTCCTTCACTTGTTTTATAAGTTTTTCACATTTCCGGTTCATCTTGTTTTTTTAAACCATGGCCACTTTTGATAAATTTCCAACAATTCATAGGAAAAAAACTTCTTAATACAGAAATCAATTCTCTAAGAGCTATAATTTTTAAATTAAAAGCTCTAAAACCATTAAAGGGGGTCTGGAAGGAATTTCCCAAGTAATTTGTTATGTGATGTGAAAGAAATAGATTGGAGAGAATTGCTAGTCTCCATAGTAAAAACAGCACCATCTTTCATATTTTAATATTTTATGCCTCAGATTCAATAATGTCCAGGTATTTGAAAATAAATGATTTCCAAACATTTTGTATGTGTGTGTGTGTTTGTGTGTGTATGTAATATATATACAATATACTAAATATATCATGCTGTATCATATACTGTTATATAATATTCATACTATATAATATACTATACATACAATGTATATTATACACACACACACACACGTGTGTAGTGGGACTATCATAAGTGCTTTGAGTGATTTTATATCTGATCTATATTTGGTGTTTATTGTCTCATACATCATACACTTAGAAAGAACATACATGTTTCCATCCCTTACCGGAAGAAGTCGAATATCACCAACATTTCTTTGTCCCCAAGAAAATGTTATCTAAAGTTTTGTGTTCATCATTCCTTTATATCTATTTTTAAATTTATCATCTATGCATGGTAAATTAAATAGTGTTTTACTTTGCCTCTTTTTAAATACTTTATATATTTGAAATATACATGTTAATTCTGTGATTTTTTTAAACTGCCATTGTTCAACTTAGGCCTTGGAAATTTGGGCATGTCAACTGTATGTAACTAACATCTCCAATTTTCCGCTGAATGCATATGCCACATTTTTATTGTATTTATACAGTAGAGCCACTTTGTGATTTTTAGGGTTTTTCTCTTTTTTTCTTTCTTTTTTAAAAATTTTTTTGCTTTTATAAAAATTGTTTCTGTGAACACTTGAGTCCATGAATCCTGTTCCCAGTGATTTCTAAATTTTCCTGTTCACATATTCACAATCTGTTTGACTGAATTTACTGGTTTTATTGATAACTTTAAGGGAACAAATAGGCTTGTCATTTGTCATTTGGCTGACAGGAGGGTGATTCAGATGAGCTGACATACACATACCTTCCCACCTCCCTCACTGGGGTCTGGCCAGTTGCATACATAGATCAACCTCTTTTCAATAATACTTGTGACCAGCACAATTATTTTTCAAAAGTTCCTTAAAGACTGTGGGTGCAGTTTCCTCTCCTTGAATGCTGTGCCTTTGGGATTCCAAACATAATTCTCATGTTGATATAGTTTCCTATGAGAAACAAGTCAAGTTAAAGAGTTGAAGATTAATCCTGTTATAGACAAGTTTGTTTCCTCTTTTCCTGGTGATTTGCTATAAGCCCTGAGAGGCAAAAATAGAGATAAGTATTTGCAATTTACAGTTCTTTCTTCACAACTAACATATATTTAGAATGTTCTAAATTTAACACCAACAGCTGCAAGACCTAATTTAGTCCTGTAGTATAATTTCAATCACTGAATGAAACTAGACATATTATGTCAATGTAAGAGCAACACTTTTCCCAGGAGGGAAGAAGATGGACTATTTTAAAATCCAAAGTAGCATATTAGGCAAAAACCAATGTGCTGAAGTCAGATAAAGGAAAACCTTAGGGAGAAACACTTAGGACACACCCCCGGCAGACACCAGGTTCTGGTTCTCAGCAGATTTATTACAATGCAAAGTTTGGATATGACCTCTTTGTTCAGGGACCTCACAGTCACCATGTCCATTTACACATTCTCCAGCGTGGATCTTGGTAAAGGGGGCAAATTTGGCTTCAGGAAGTTTGAAAGAAAGCTTCCGCATCAGAGATTAATGCTATGGGTTGGGTATGAGGTATCTGCAAAAAACTCCTGTGAAAGGTTGCAGGAATGTTCAAAGGTCAAAAGATCAGAGTATGAGCACTCTAACCTACTCCATCCATCCTATTCCAGTGGACTAAGTGGGTGAGGCTTGGCTGGAAGAAGCAGGTTGCTGGGGTCATTCCCTTGGGGGTTATACCTTGTCCCCCTGGTGCCTGCTCTCCCTTCCCTTTCCCTCCCGTCCCCTCCCCTCCCCTCCCCTCTTTCCCCTCCCCTCTCTTCTCCTCTCCTCCCCTTCTGGTGGTCATGAGCTGAGCATCTTTCCTCCATCATGCCCTTCCACCTTAGACCCAGAGCTATGAAGTTGGCCGACCCTGGACTGACCCCTCTGAAACTGTAAGCAAAATAAACTTTTCCTCCTCTAAGTTGTTCTTGTCTGGTATCTTGTTCCCAGTGACAAAAAGCTGGCTAACACATCTATCTTCATTGTTCTTTGTATCCAATTCCACGTTTACCTGCGTTGAATCTGTTGTAGGGTAAGGTGAGTAAGGCATTCCCCTTAGGAACACAATCTAATGGGGAACTACACAACTTGAGATCAAGCTAAATAATCTTTTAATGTGATATAAAATTAAAATTGTGGGGGCTGGAGTTGTAGCTCCGCAGTAGAGTGCTTGCTTAGCACATGTGAGACACTAGGTTCGATTCTGAGCACCACATATAAAAAAGTAAACAAAATAAAGGTCTATCAACAACTAAAAAATATTTTTTAAAAATTAAAATTGTGCAATTAAGTCGTCATGGGCAATATATCAAGATTTAAATAAGATAGTATCCATCTCTGCACCTACATATCCTGCCTTACTCAGCCCCCTCCCTGCCCATTGAGTTCCTTCCTAATTAGTATTCAGCAGGACAAAGCCACATTGAACTTGATTAAAAAATTCAGTCTATGCCTTGCAGAAACATGTGATCTAAAAAAGATATTTTATCTAAGAAGAGGTCATTTATTAATTTAATTCTTCAGGCATCATGTCTCCAAGGCAACAAATATCTCAGCCTGAGACCCTCTTAACAAGTGTCAGCTGTACATTTCCAATTATCAATACAGCCAATCACATTCCATTGTAAGGTGTTACCATAAATGCCAACTTGTTAATCTTGTGTCATGAGCAGGATGATCAAACACTTTTCATCCAAACCGGGACACTCTTTCCTTGAAAGAAATGCTATCCAAATTCTGCTGGGCCCGCAGATATGACTGGGCAGACTTGGACAAACCAGTGTTGCTTTCCATACTATTATATTTTAGTCACATTCCTATCTCCTGGATGGTTATATTATCACAAGAGCCATCACTTAGAAAAAGCAGCATTTCATACATGCTACATCAAATTTTCTATTTACATATCCCTTTTAACTTTTAGAAGTTCTTGAATGGTAGATCACCACCTTTTTCCTGTGTCTCTCCACATCATCTTCCCTTTATATGGGTCTGTCTCCAGATTTCCCCTTTTGATAAGGACATCAGTCAAATTGAATTAGGGTCCACCCTAATGATTTCACTTTAACCCACTTGTAAAGAATCTGTTTCCAAAGGACACTGAGGTACTCAATGTTTGGGAATTCATTATATAAATTTGGATAGATCCACAATTCAACCCACAATACATGGTTGGCAGAATGAGATCTTAGCATGTGGATTCTGGCCCCAGAACTCATGCTTGGTCTATTCCCAATGTGGTCCATGGACCAGCAGCTTCCAATTTCACCAGGAGCTTATTCAAATCAGAGCCACTGCTAATTCATAGCCTCCACTCTATTAGGTTTCTTCAATATTGCCTCTTATTTTTCTAATTTTCAATGTACAACTTATTAAACACTGTTGACCCTTTGTAGCTGTGGGTTTTACATTTGTGGATTCAACTAACTTTGGGCACAAAATATTGAGGAAAAAATTGCATCTACATTGAGGATGTATATCATTGTTATTCCCTAAACAACACAGTATAACAACTATTTATGTAGCATTTACATTGTATTAGGAAATAATATAGAGAGGTTTTAAAATATATGAGACGATATGTGTAGATTATATGAAAATACTATATCACTTTTAAGGGAGTTGAGTATCTGCAGACTTGTGTACCAAAGAGGGTCCTGGAAGCAATCCCCTGTAGAAAACCAAGAGAAAACTGTAGTTGGGTAGAACTGCTTGTCTGCAGTTCACAGGTGTTGTAAGGTTCACTTTTCCTCCCATTCCCTTACAACCAACAGTTTAAGTGAAATCCAGAAAGCTACCTGTATAAATCAGATTTTTCACCACTGTGACCAAAAGACCTGAAAAGCACAATTAGAGGAAGAAAAGTTTATTTGGCTTATGGTTTCAGAAGTCTCAGTCCATAGAGAACAAACTCCTTTGCTTTGGGCCCAAGGTGAGGCAGAGCAAAATGGCAGAAGGGTGTGGCAGAGGAAAGCAGCTCAGGGCACGGCACCAGGAAGCAGAGAGAGAGCTGCACTCACCAGGAACAAAATATAAACTCTAAGGACACATTCCCAGTGGCCCACCTCCTCCAGCTACAGCCTCTCTACCTACAGTTAGTTGCCAGCCAGTTAAAACCTATCAGTGATTAATGCACTGATTAGTTAAGGCTCTCATTATCTAATCATTCCACCTCTAAACTGTCTTACATTATCTAGCACATGAGCTTTTAGGAGACACATCATTTCTAAAATGTAAATTTCTGCCCTTGGCCCTCCAAAATCTCAAGACCGCCTTGCAATGCAAAATACATTTACTCCATTTTCAAGAGTTCCCATAGTCTTTCAACAGTTCCAGCATTATTCTTCAAAACTATCCAAATTCTCCTCTGAGACTCAAAGCAAACTCTCAGCCTAAGCCCCTATAGAATTCAAAACCAAGTTACATATATCCAAAATAATGGCACAGAGCAAACATTTACATTCCAAAAGGGAGAAACAGGGTCACAGAAAGAAGGAATAGGACCAAAGCAAGATCAAAATCCAGCTAAGCAAACAACCCTGTAGCTCCACGTCCAGCATCCGGGGCACATGACATCACAATGTTCTCTCCAATGTTCTCCTGTGTAGTCCCACCCCTATGGCATTGATGTTTGTGCCAACATGGCCTCTCTCAGCTTGTTTCTGCTCCATTCTTGCAACTTTCCTCAGCACACGTCCCACACTAACGGTGTCTCTTTATCTTGTGGGATCTCACTGCAGTTTTAGCTTCCTTCTGCTGGCTTCACACATCACCTTTTCAGGGACAGCCCACAGGGACTCCAATCCTGATGCATTTTTTCCTGGTCTCCCAGGACTTCCTTTGAAGTATCAGTGGAGGCCTCCATGAACCCCTGACTCCAGCATCCTGTTTTCCTGCAGAACCAGTACCACATGGTTGATGCCAAAGTCTTCCAGCATCTTGAGCCAAGCCTCTTGGAACCCTGGCTGCAGCAGCCTCTGAGTGCCTGGGCATATGAGCATGATGAAACAACTTCCTAGCCCCCCCCCCTATAAAAGCCAGGTGCCCCCATGGTCTCAAATGATTTTTTTTACTTTTATTCCCTTGAGCCTGAGATGGATGTGGTATCGTCAATTTCTGAGATGCCCCCAAGTTATCTTTCCTACTGTTTCTTTGTAAGATACTTAGTAGCTTTTCTTTAGTGGCTGCAATCTCTTTAACAACCACAAGTTAGTTCCTTAGCCCCAGTTTTACTCCCACTTTTCTGGCCAAACTTCATGCTTTTCAAATATTTTTGCTCTGCTTTCTGCTCCTGCTCCTGATTATCACAGTAAACTTGGCTAAAAGCTGCCAACGATGTTCATAGTATGAACTCAATGTTGTTCTACATGGAAATTTCCTCCACCACATTAATTAGTCCATCACCTTTAAATTCAGCCTCACAGAAAGTCTCAGGCATGGGCAAAATGTCGACAACTTCTCAGTCAGAATGTAACATGAATGGAATGGCCTCTAGTCCGATCACAAAGAGTCCCCCTTCTTCTTGGAAAGCTCATGAGACAAGTCTTTACTGTCCACAGTCCTATTAGCATTCTGGTCTTTTGAAATCCCACCAGAATCACCCATTAAGCTCTGCTTACAATATTTTAAAGCTTTTCCAGCTTGCATCTTTAAACCTTTGAAAATTACTCCTCCTCCTGCAAACGAGCTACAAAGTCTTCTAAACCACATGGTCAGATTAGACACTTGTCTCACATGCATGAGACCCTGGGTTCAATCCCCAGCATCAAAAGAAAAAAAAAATGGGGGAGTATACTAATTATATAATTAACGCATAGGTTACCCTTTCAATATACAAGCAGTGCATGTAAAGCAAAATTCTCCCCAAATTATTCTTCTTCCATTCTTGTTCCCAATTAGATCCCAGCCTCCTTCACAAACTGTAACCATTGCTATTCATTTGTATGCTTCCCTCCAGATTCTTAATACTAATTAGTACTAAGCAACATCCCAACTTCTTAGTACTAATTAGTACAAAGCAACATCCCAACTTCTTAGTACTAATTTCTGTTCTAGTCAACTTCTTTTTTCCACTGCAACCAAAAGACCTGAGAAGAAAAATTTTAGAGTAAGAAAAGTGTATTTGGTACAGGGTTTCAGAGGTCTCAGTCCATGGACATATCACTCCATCACTCTCAGCATCATCTCTTGTATGTTGTGATTGATAAACTTTTCATGCCAAAGCATGATCATTAACTGTAACCAAAATACAATTTCGGAAAATTCTGAGGGGAAAAAAAACAACAGAAGATAATACAAATGGCATTTCAATTGTGGCTCACAATTTAATCTAATAGGTGGATTATACTATTATAGTTTTCAAATACGTAGATCAAAAGGAGATGACATTTTTTCAAACTAAAAGCAATGGAACTTAGGGCAAATGACACAGCAAGTTATCACAGGCTGAAACTGATTTTTTGTTTGGTGGGTGTGTGTTCTTAAGAAGCAAAGCCCAAGGGTCTGGAGGCATAGCTCAGAGGTAGAACACTTGCCTCACATGCATGAGACCCTGGGTTCAATCCCCAGCATCAAAAGAAAAAAATGGGGGGTCCTAATTATATAATTAATACATAAGTTACCCTTTCAATATACAAGCAGTGCATGTAAAGCAAAATTCTCCCCAAATCATTCTTCTTCCATTCTTGCTCCCAGTTAGGTCCCAGCCTCCTTCACAAACTGTAACCATTGCTATTCATTTGCATGCTTCCCTCCAGACTCTTTCCCTTTTATGTACGTATAAATTTGTGCAGAGAAATATACATAAAGGGTACTAAAGTATGGCAGATCTACCCACACTGTGCATATTTCCACCTATATAATTTATAATAGGAATACAATTGATTTGGCACAATTTCCTGTACAACAAATTTCACTGGGCACTTGGACCAATCTACCAAGAAACTTATTTACTTTTACAACTTTACTTTATGCAAAGAAACATTTCTTTAAGTTTCTTATTCCTTGAAATTAGGGAAATAGATTTCCATATCCCTCCATGAGTTTCCCTTAAATCTTTGAAACCTTTTTTTTAGTAAGTCTTTGGGAAGCAAAATTACGTAATTACTTCTGTCCAAGTAAAAACATACTTCCAATCATGACATAATACACTTTGTCTGGTTCTGTGAGATGATTTCATTATTTCACTGTATCTGTCCTCCCAGCTATTTACTAAGTCCTGCCTGGGTGATGCCAAAATGGGCTGATGTAGACAGGACTGGTCTTCAAGGCTCACTAACACTGGGAGAGCATCAACCACGGAGTTTCTCCATGAAGTCTGCAGCCTACCCTTCCTTCCCTTCCTGCTGCTCCAAATGTGTGCTGCATCTTTCCTTTGAACTTATTCAGAAGATGAACAATATCCATCACCTGGAGATGTTAATACCACACAAATGTTTACTTGCAAGAATGAAAATATTCAATTAGGATTCAGAATAAATTACAATACGGTGATATAATTTATGCAAATATGTTCTCTTTTTTTCTGGATTGTAATTATCTTGAAATTTTATTGGCAGCATACTTCACAAATTTTCTGTTTTAAACCAGCCTTAAATGGTTTTTATGTCAAGGAACTGCTCATTTGATGATCATCTTTACCTTCTGAAATAACTACCTTTCATTTGCAAATTGCTTTTAGGTGAACGAAGGGGAGATTTACTGAACAATGTTAAATACTTTATGGTGTTTTTGAATAATAACTGATCATGTAGGGAGGTTAAACAAATGCCTTCCGGATGCTCGGTTGTTATATGCTTCTACCAGGCAGATACAAATCTTTAGTTTCAGAGTTTAGGGTTGAAATCTAGTTGCAATGACTTTGAGAAAACCTATTGTGCTTGCAACAATATGCATGTATGAGAAGAACTTTGTGCTAGCAATAATATACAGGATTCATGTCCACAAGTTTGCTCTCTTTTACATAATGCTTCAAAATTCTTGTGTCTTCTAATTAAAAGAAAGAACCCCTAATTAGAAAAAATATAGCACCAAGACATTGCAAAATGAGTGTAAGTGGACTATAGCAGCTCACTTTGACTCTGCCCAGGCCTTCACATTTAAACACACTTGTACTGTCCCCTTCACCCTGTAGATACTCAATCATTTAACAACATTCAGCATCTATATTCACTTTGACTACATAATTTCATTTTCTTTTGATAATAAAAATGCATTTTCATTAAAAAAAAACTTTAGTTTTCCTTCTAATAATTCAGAAGTGGAAATCTTTTGATGCTTAATTAAAACTATCTGCAGGTTCATTCCATTCCCTCTCCTTCTGCTGGAGATTTTCCTACAGCTTTCTATGAGCAGGCACGGAGGAAGCTTTGCCACAGTGACACAGATGGAAGTGGCCCTCTGGGACTGTTTCTTAGGCATTGAAATGTGACAGGTATGCCATTAACCTTTCAGATTCATACATCTGCTGTTTATGTACACGAGCATAGTGAACTACAGAGAAATTTACCTAGCTGGCAGCTTTATTAAGATGTGTAGCTTGACTGCTGAATAGAAGTATTACATGTGTATTTATTAATTTTGCTGTCAAGGCAATTTTTTTTGCCTTTGAAGTGGATGGTAGGTGAGATTTAAAGTTCTTCTGGACAGGCCATTCAGTACAACTTATCTCTTCAAATATTTCATATAAGTACAAATCTTTAATTCTAGTGATTTGTACATTCTGAAAATTATATACACATATATAATTTTATATATGAGACTCTAGTAGAAATATAGCTATTAATTTGTTCACATTTGAATAACATGTAATGATTACATACATACATACATATAAATGGTGGTCATAAATTTCTTTTATATTAAAAATCACTTCCTTTATTTTTGCAAATGATCTTAGAATCCCTTTTGATAATTAAGTTTTCACAGAAATTTGTCACCCCTTCACTCTGACAGGTCTTTAGGATAAAGAAATTTAGAATAAATAAACAATTCTCCCCTAAGGTGTCAAGAAATTATTTAAGGTTTTAGAAATATTTTAAGTCTTTATACATTCAGACTAAAATGGAATACTAAGTGGGTCCCAGAACAGAGAGGGAAAGGAGGAAAAGTGAAAGAATCTGGGAGACACCAAGGCTTCACATTACTCAAGAATGTTGGCACTGCAGGGTATGTTCAGAAAATTCACAGCCAACTGAGCATCAGCAAGCACAAAGTCCTGCCAAGGGACACTGTCTCCAAAATCCTTAAAACAAACCAAAGTGAGGGACCCTAGAGAGTTCTCTGGGGCAAAAGCAGACAGCTAGCCAAGGTCAAAACCAGGCGTGGGAGGCAAAGTTCATCAGCTCAGTTGTGATCATTTTTCTAGGATTCATTTTCTTCGTCTCACAACAAGACTGGTCTAGGTAAAATATGGACCCTCGGCAATGTCCTTGTCTCTGTGAGGACAGAGACACAGTGGAAGTGTCTCTAGTTCACACATCTGTCTGGCACTACGTCCTCGGATCATGAGAAACAGTTTAACCTTGTGTGTCTAGAAGCACACACTCGTGTCTCATCAGTCCCCTGTGCTCATTAACAGGAGCCCAAGACATCCATTGTTTTTTTATTTAGAGATAAAATGACAGGATAGATCATCTCTGTGGTTTTCCCCCCATTTCCTTACGACCTTTATTCCCTTTTCATATCAGATTCAGTGTTCCCATTTCTTAAAAGATAATGTTTTGACATAAATGGAAATTATTTTTGCCTTCTGTGAGAAAGGGGATTTTTTTTTCCCTCCACTTGCTTGGAGGTTAATTTTCAAATCACAAATGATGGACTCACCAATTATAGTGGTGTCAGTATTTTCTGGACAGGATCTTTATTTTTTTTCCTCTAAGGGACTTGGGAATGAGCAGTTTGGTTTTGTTGTTGTTGTTGTGAGCAGTTTTTGGTTTTTTGTTGTTGTCGTTTTATCTAATATGGAAAATCAAGCTTATTTTCTTTTTATATATAACCACCTGTTCTGTTTAGATATAACATAATATCTGTGTCCTTTCCTGGGCTTTTCAAATACTAACATCACTATAAAGGACAATGATTTCAGTGGGATTCTGCATACACACACACACACACACATATCAATAGATATATCTGACTCCTGCTATTACAGGAATATTTTAAAGTCTAATAAAAATCATAACATTGCAAAATAGATATCATATGGCCAATGAACTGAAATGTATAATAATATGCCCATGATATTTATATGATATAGTAGTTTTTATTATTTACACTGATAAATCAAGTAACAATGCTAAACCAATTTACCTTGCTAAACTACTTGATACTCTTCAGAGGGGAGATGAAGGGTCAATTATGTGTCACCCTTCTAGTGGACCAGGTAAGCTCTAGTGAGCAGGACATGTTCTGAGGTTCATGACTCAAACACATCATAGAAACTGTTGGGACTTTTAGCCATTCTTAAAATTAATCTCTCCAGGTCTAGTTCATGATTCAAATGGTAGTGAACATCAACTACAGTATATACTTTTCCATTTACAGGGTACTTAGAATTTCTTGATCTATTTCTTCCTTCCATCTTCAATATTCTTACAATTGTTGAAAATAAACAGTTATGAACAATTAGGAAAATATAACATAATATCTGTGTCCTTTCCTGGGCTTTTCAAATACTAACATCACTATAAAGGACAATGATTTCAGTGGGATTCTGCATACACACACACACACACACACACACACACATTTTCCAGAGCTTACTATTCTACTCTTAAGAAAAAGTTTTACGAATGTCATCTCAATACTTTCTCTTTACTGAATTTTTTTTTTGTATTATTAACTGTTAACCACACGTAATTGCAAATCTATTATACTGACCACCTACCTATGTCTGCTATTTAGGCATCATGGGGTATTTTTTTCCACTGTGCTCCAAGCTGTGATAAAAATGAGCAAAATAGCACTTGATTGATCAATTCCAAAGCTCGACTCAATATTCTCAAGGTTCCCTTTATATTTGATTCATCGAGAAAAAAACCCTAAGGGTGAATACAAAGTAGGTTACATACAGAAAAAAAATGTCTTAGATATTTTCTGTAACAAAAAGTGAGAACATGATTAAAAGAAAAGTCTTTTGAATTCAGATTTCTGTAGGAACACTCCCAGGCTGCTGTAATCAGTAAGTGAGCTAGAAGATCTCAGAAGCC
This sequence comes from Marmota marmota marmota, assembly GCF_001458135.2. Taxonomy (NCBI): domain Eukaryota; kingdom Metazoa; phylum Chordata; class Mammalia; order Rodentia; family Sciuridae; genus Marmota; species Marmota marmota. The sequence goes on along the minus strand of NW_025999930.1, from coordinate 1,923,183 downwards.
CTTCTCTCATGAATTCATAATTGCCATAGTTACTAGATATTACCGGTTGCTTTCTGAGAGCCTGAGATTCCCCAGGACATTGGCAGCCTTCTCCTTTCCTTGCCTGGAGGTTCTTGGTGTTTGCTGTGTGCCTGCACAAATGGTTGCTAATTCTAGTGCCAAGGTATCCCTCAAATCTCTCAGGACTCCTGTGATGGAGGTCGGGGAGAAGGGAGCTACTCAGGACTTGATGTATTGTTTTGATTTCTCACCCACGTAAATGAAATAGCTTTTAAAAAAAAAAAAAAAATCTCCAGGACTGTTCCCTTCCCTTTCTGATTTGGAAAATACCCTATAAACTGATCATTTTAGGAAGTGTACTTTACAGAAGTTATGGGACCTGGCACCCCATGTGTAATAGAAATATGGAAACTTCCAGCTACCCTCTGAATCTTGGACCTCTTGAACATCTGGCTGGTGCTGCACAAATTCAGTTTTAAAGCTCTAGGAAGGCCTGAGGTCTACGTTTAAAAGGTAACTGATCCAAGAAGACTTTCCTCTGGTATGCAATTGAGCAAGTTTTATTTTATTTATTTATTTTCCAAGTTAAAGGCAATCCGTATGATAGAAATACATTGGAATTTTTGGTTGGTTGACATCCTAGTAGCCATTATGGACCCAAAAGCTTTTGTTGGAGCTGCTGATACTGGATAATGTGTTTTTCATCAGTAAGAGTTACATGGTGTGCATGAATGGAAATGTCACACCAAACCCCATTAATATGTACAATTAATATGCATTAATAAACCAGGGTGGAAAGAAGAGTTACAATGCCACGTAAAACATGTGATCTAAAAATGCATATTCTAAAAATAAGTTGACAATGAAAGAAATGGATGCATATAGAGATGAGAAAAGCCACGACTATAAAGATAAAAAAAATATACACAATATTTTTTTATTTTATTTGTGGGAGATGAAAGAAATGAAAAGACTAATGAGTGGGAAAAATCTCATTCTAGGAAAACAGGCCATTTCTTATCTTACTTCCTCAAATCTTTGCTGCTACAACAAAGCAGACTATTTTAAACAAAGTTAATGTATATAAATATCTAAGATAGACTTAGTATCTCAAGGAGGAAACAGGGTAGAGTTGAAATAGGCGGTTAATGTTATGTTTTACAGCACTGTGGTAGAATTGAGTAACATTTGGCTCCATTACATAGAGCTGTGATGAGTTTTATTCAGACTTCCCAAATAGGACAGGTTTTTTTTTTCATATTGACCTCCAAAGATCTGTCCTTTTAAAAATATAATAAAGTAATATATGCCACTGAACCTATCAAGCAATATTGTCTCCATGGTAAGAAGTAATGTGCTCTTGGCACAACTGACATTCTAAAATGAAGCCGAGGTTGTGGGTAGTTAATAAAGTAATGTACAATATAAAGTGCAAGTTCAAAAATAGATATTCACAAGCTGAGAAGTGGAGCTGTCAGCATGTGGGAAAGATGACCTTGTGCCTGCAAAAGTCAGTAAGAATTGGATTTGAGAGGAAGGGGGAATCTGTGAGCTAGCAGCTAAAGGAATGTAGCAAGTCACTGATATTTTTCTTCTTTCTTGTTTCTCTTTTTCATAGTCTAATTTTTTCACATAATTTTCTTAACTTTTTCTTGTGGCCCCCCAGGGCTTTTTTAGAACATTTAAAAACTTTTTAATGGATCCAAAAACATTGGGTACCTTGAAAAATGGATTTCCTATTTTACAGGGAAGATGAGAGAGTTAGATGTGAGCAGACAATTTTGTATTGGGGTACAATGAAGACGTGGCTCTTCAATCTCTGAAAATATGACAAAATAATTACGTTGAAAAGTTGTATTTTTTTAAAAATCTATTAATTGTTTTAAGTATTTTCCACCACCTAGTTCTAAATTTCATCATAATTTTTAAAATAATGTTTCACCTGGAATCCCAACAACTCAGGAAGCAGAGGCAGGAGGATGCAAGTTCAAGGTCAACCTGGGCAACCTAGCAAGACCCTGTGTCAAAATTTAAAAAGTACTGGGGATGTAGCTCAGCGGTAGAGCACCCCCAGGTTTAATCCCAAGTATCCTCCTTCACCCCCCCCCCAAAAAAAAGGTTTAACACTGATGCCTTTGTGCATGTGTCAGGGTTCTCAGAACTGTTTTGTTATTTTCCCTGCTGGGCCAGTGAGGTAGGGGTGAGTGCAGTGTTGACCAGCCCAGAGGCTGTCATCAGAGATCTCCTCTAACAGGGAGCAGATGAGCAGGAGCAATTGTAAGTGGAGAGGAGGTGAGATTTGTTCAAGATTCAGCAAGGACCTGGGAAGGAGAGTTAGATTAGGAAGAAAGAGTTAAAGCATCTGAGAGGAGCCAGTGGACTTAAGGCCTCTTCTATTTATTTGCTTCTTGTTTTGATTTTCTGTCCTGTATTAACCTTCTCCTCCTTTTTCAGTTGGATGACTGCATGGAGTTCACGAGGCATTCATGGTGGGCAGCACTGAGGAGGTGGCAGGGACGGTCTGCTTGTGCTCGATGCGCACCAGGGTCAAAAACTATATTGCTGAGGGTGCAATTCAGAAATTCAGGTGAGAGATGTATTAACATCATCTCCTTTGGCTAAAGTCAAGCTATGCCTAAGGACAACTCTGCAGGAACTACCCCCTACACGAGACTTTTAAGGAAACTCATTCTTTTTCATGTACATTGCAAGATTGACAGATGGCACCCTTAAAACAAAAAACAGGTTAATGAGAGAAAAGCATAACATATTGACTCAAGTAAAGGTTTGACAAGGGGACCTTCCAAAATGAAGATCCAAAGATCCAAGGAAATGTGTTTGTGCTGAGTCTGATGAAAAAAGCAGACCATTGTGGAAAGACACAATTGGGCCAAAAGAGTACCATCTAATGGTTCTGAGTGGAGTGGGAAGCCCAGCAAGGTCTTTGCTTAGATTCGTCTAGGCTTCTCTGCCTGCCATTTTTTGCGCTTGCATCTGGGCAGGATACCTAGTATAGGGGGTCTTGTGACCTCTTCTCATGGGATGTAGGTCAGAGAGTGACCTTTCTGGGTTTTATTGCTTGTCTTGTGGGGAGAAAGAGGGCTGGGAGAAAAGAGGGCAGGAGATGGTCAAGGTGCTTCTGAATCCCTTCACCTCAAAAATACCCAGCATGCCATACTTTGGGGTATGATGTTCTGGGCCCTGAGATACAATGAAGGAGAACCACGTTCTGCTAACATGCAGCCAGTGATTTTATCTCATAAATTTAACAAGAGAAATCAGAAATCATATCCCTACATGACATTAGGTTTTTAGATAAGCACTTGGTGATCTCATATTTTAGTATCAGTGTATACATTATTCATTTTTATGAAAACATCTTTGAATAGTGTGTAAAAGGAATCACATAGCTGATCTGCTTAAGATAATTACTTTAATATAATTAATGAGCATGCTAAGGACTCTTGATTCATATTTTAATGAAAGGAACATAGTGAATCATTTTAATATAAATCTTTTTTAATTAAACAAGACCTGGTTAGGGGTTGGGGGTGTGACTCAGTGGTAGAGTGCTTGCTTAGCATGTACTGGGTTAGATCCTCAGCACTATGTTTATAAATAAATAAAATAAAGGTATTTTGTCCCTCTACAACTAAAAAATATACATTAAAAGAAAGAAGAAGGAGGAGGAGAAGAAGATCTGGTTAGTATTCTGAAAGAAACATCAACCTGTTGCAGAGTTTGGACTATGACCTTCAAGCTATCTCTTTCTTTCTTTGTCCCCATGACCTGGCAGAAAAGGAGCCAAGTTGAGGGGGTGGTGAAAAATTGGGGGACAAATTAGGCTTACCTTTTTCTTGCTCCTTTTTCAGGGCAGCCCCACTGAACTGGTGGGCGAGAAGAACCAATGAAGCATGCAATCAGTAAGGATGTTATTTGCCTCCTGTTCAGGAATTTATTTATGAATTAGAAGGACTTGGCTCGACCCTCCATATTACTGCAACCACGATGCTGAGAGGAGTAAGTGGTGATTTGCTTACAATTAGCCTATCTGAGATACAGGATTTAAAACTTTTTTATTACCTAACATATGGATTGATAGGCAGATATTGAACATGTTAGTGAAATGAAAGAAATGAATTACACTAATGCAAGCTTTGAGGAAATGTAACACAATTCATCTGAAACCTAAACATTCAGGTCAGTTTGCTCTTTCTCTGTAGATGGCAGGCATGCATTTTTGGTTTTTCTAATAGGATGAAGTGGAGATGTTGATAGAGCTCCCACTCACTAAAAGTCAAATGGAACCTCTTTAAATTTAGAGAGAGGTGAGGGGAGGGGAGGGGGGGATAGGAAGGGGATAGGAAGGGCAACAGAATACAACAGACACTAGTATGGCAGTATGTATAAACGTGGCTGTATAACCAATGTGATCCTGCAATCTGTATACGTGGGAATAATAAGAATTCATACCCCATTTGAATCAAATGTATGATATATGATATGTCCAGATCAATGTAATGTTTTGAGCAACTAATAAATTTCTGATGTTTAAAAAAAGTTCAATTACCAATCTATTAATCCCAATAACTAATGTAGTGATTTTAAAAGTTTATCTGCTTTACCAAGTTCCCATGGTTATGACACTGAGGGAAACCCTGAAGGAACCCTCCTTGCTTTTGACACTGATTTTAGACACATAGCTAAGCACTAGCTTTGCTGAAGATTACAGCTCTAACATGCGGGTTGTGATGCTAGCAGGTAGGTTCTTTTTCAGAAGCTTAGAAGTAGCTCAAACTGCTTGCAACCACCAGCCCTTCGCTTGGGCCCTTACAAGAGTCTGATGATTGACATTTTGACATTAGAGAGCTAAAATTCCACTCTTAGCACATACTTGGGCCACCATTCTCTGAAGAGCCATGAAAAGCCATACAGTTTGGTAATGCATGTACAGACCACAGACAATTTTCTTCTTCCTTATTTCCACTTTCCTCCATGTCCCACTTAGATCACCTGCTTATTTATCCCATAAGTATTCCTAAACTCTATTCTCGGGGAGGCAGATTTCAGACTTGACCGCTCATGATCACCTCATGAATAAACTCTCTTTTGCAAAACTTGTGATTTCAGTAATTGGCATACTACACAGTGGGAAAAATGGGCCTGCTTCAGTAACAATTATATAGGCTTAAAAACTAATGTTGTATAACAATTATATAGGCTTAAAATCTAATGTTGCATACTATATCCTTGTTCTGGAGACACCCCCACACACACACACACACACACACATCAACAGAAAGAATTCAGAGAGCAAAGGCCTATTTACTTGCCTCAACCTACATTTTCTGAAGTCATTTGATAACAGAACTATTTATTGCAATATTATGTTACACAGATCCAATGTAAACACCAGCTTTCAGAGGGTAGTCTACAGAATGTCAGAGATTTTAAAGGGCTATAATTTTCTTTAGAATAGAGCAATGATCTCCTTTGGTTGAAATACTTTGAGGATTTGGAAAGTAACCTGTAGATTTTTTAGGTTGGAAAATATGTTGTTTCTTAACAATACATTTCAGTCTCTGGATTAACTTATTAATAAGTATCAGTAACTCAAAAAAGTTTTCACCCAGCTCTAATACGCACCAACTAGCCTATACATCTCTAAATTCATTGAGCCATACAGTGTATTTTTTAAAATTTGGAACTCTTTTGTTTTGTGTGCGATCCATGATGAAATAATTTCTACATTTAAAGGTATAAGAGATGGTTATCTGAACCCAATAACTTTTCAGAAGTACACTGCCAAATTTTTTTATCATACATTTATTTTTAAAAACTTCAAGGTCAATTTATGTATGTCCACAATTAATTTGGCTGTGGAGTATCAGTTATACTTTATATCCTTTGTTAAAAATTTAGGATACAAAATTTTCTTCTAAAAACACTGTAATATTGATTACATTAAATGTTGAGTAAAAATATTTGATCCATTATGTTAGTTGCTTTATTTTCCTGTCACAAATTTTGTCAAAATAAAAATGAATAGTAATTTGTTTGCAATTCTTAATTCATTTTCAATAAGCAACGGACAGAAAAAAACAGATTTAAGATTTCATTTTAGTTGGCTTTTATTATTCACACAGGGAAATATGCACAGGGTATATTATCTAGAGAAAGGTGTCCTTTTGGTGAGAATAGAGTTGATTGACACACCTAAGCATGTATATTGCTTAAGTCATTCAGTTGGGTCCTTTAAATTTAATAAAGGGAATAATTACATTCTGTCTTCACTGAGAGTAAATAGGGCTTAATTCATTGGAAATAATTAGCACTATTCCATACAAAATTTACAAAGATTAGAAATAAATACACTGTATGATAAACCTTTGAACATTAAAAGTTGGCCTACTTGTTCATAGACACACTCAGTAAGGGGTGGGGGTAGCTCCAAGAAAACAGGTCATCTAATAAAAACTCCTGGTACCCTCCCTTTCTAATTCCCTTTTATTTATTATGTGTTAATTTTGTGACATTTCTACAAAAATTAGTAACTTCTAAAGAAATTTTAGAAGCATTTGTTATACCAACAATGATGTTTTCTAAGAACAAGTCATTGATGAAATCTAGGAAAACATGAATTTAGCATTAGTAAGTATAAGGTGATACTTTTATTTTATCTTCAAGTGTATAAAAGGTGTTTTCAATACCAAGGAGAGTCAAAGTTGATTATTCACATTTGAATGAAGAGGACTAAAAAAATGAAAAAAAATGGTTTTAACCTTTCACTCAACATTGTAAGTACAAAGTAAAAAATTGGATTGAAATAAACATGAAGTCTTTTACCTTACTAATTAGTAACCCCTAGCCATGTTGGTAATTATATGATGGCCAATTCTTACTTCCAATTTAATTTTCTCTTGGATTTCTCTTGTTTATTTAGGCATTCTGTAATTATGACCATCCAGCTTTTAGCCTTTGGACATAATGTTTGTACTACTGATTAAAAGCTATTTTTTGCTAAAATTTACATGAGTTTGGCTATGTCTTATCAATTTCCCATAGAGTTATTCTACCTGAATCTGTGAGAAGTGTCTTATTTTAAATCATATGCATAATTACTGCCAACACTCATTCCTCAGCAGCTGTTAAGGAGGAGATTCAATTATATCCCCATCACCCCAAAGTGAGCTCATCCTCATGGAAGCAGTATTAGGAAAGGAGGAAAGTGGTAAAGTCAATAAAAGATTGGCGCCATTACACTGCCATCTGCTAATCCATGACCTTGCTTCAGTAGTTCTGTGTTCTTCTATTGATTTAATGACATTAATATTGTTTGACAACTGCCTAGTGTCTATGATAAATGTTAATGTTTTGCCCAAGCGTTGTTTTTTCAACCATGAAAATGTATTTATCCATCAATCATTTTTGCTGTACATCTGGCTGCAGAATATTGGATTTATAGGAAGTCATCCAGAAGGAGTGTACACATAACTCTTGGATCTTTAACAAAGTCCACCTGTGAGGCTACACTGATGGCTTATTCCCCGTGAAATCCCTGAGGACTCTGCAGGTTCACAGATCAGAGATGTGCTACTGAGGCACAAGTAAGTTGGAACAGCATTCCAGGTTATTGCAAGAACCTGATTTTGAGTCAGGTTTACCTAAATATTGCAGCCAGCATCACACTGTTTCAAATGATGTACTGAACAGCTGTCATTTCACCTTTTGAAGACTGCAGGGGTAGCTCAGTGGTAAGCACTTGCCCAGCATATGTGAGGCCCTGGGTTCAATCCCCAACACTGCCAAAAATTCTAAAAAGAGCTGAACCAGAATAAAGGGTAAAATAGAAGCCAAAGTCATATTGCAAGGAAATACCTATGGAATGAATCAAAGCTTTGGCTGGGGAGATGGACTGAAAGCAAGGAGGGGTGGGTGCCTCAGGAGAGGGTACTGAGATGGGGGCGTAAATGTCTAAGAATGTGCAGGCATGAAAGGGAATATTGGGAAGTGCTGAAGCTTTAGAGGTAGACCAGTTCTCCAAAACAGCACAGCCTGGAGAAGGGCAGTGAAGAAATCAGTGGACATTTCCATTAACAGGAAAACCCGAGTCCAGTGCAGGATGAATTTACATTTCTATCACTGTGAGAATGAGAAGTTTGGAAATGATCTTATGGTTACAGACCACAAAAGCATGGCCTGCCTGATTAGGTGAACAAGTTGTATGGGAACCTGCCATCCCTGTTCAGTTACATAACTCCCAAGCTGTGTTCATGAGACAAAGGCAGGACAGAGCAATTGTGACAAAGAACCCTGCTGATGTCATAGCTGGATATATTTACCCTCTATCCCTTGACAGAAAATATTCACCTTCTCTTTTATAGACTAAAGAGTCATAAAGATTTCTCAGTATATGAAATAGAAGAAATTTTTTCCCTTGTGCTGGAAACGGAACCCAGGGCCTCACAGAGGCCAAGGTATGAGCTTCAGTTTCCCTCTACAACTGGTCACTTGATGTTGGGTGAGTCACATGAGCTCTGAGCCCAGCTGTCCCCAGTCACTAAGATGCAGACTAACAAGCGTACCCACTTAGTCTCAATCTGTCAAGTGTGCAGGCAACACCTAACTAAGGTCAGCAAGAATATATTTCAACTGTCAGGACAGTCATGAGGCAGCATAGCCTTGACAATCAAGTTGAGAAGACATGGCTAACACATTCAAAACGTGGAATTCACACTTGAGAAGGAACACAAATATAGGTCATTACTAAATCACGAGCTAAATTGTGGTATATCCATATAGTGGAATATTTTGAGGCATTGAAAGTCTTTTTCCCCCAAAAGAAATAAGGTTGTGACTGTTTGGTTGTAAGATTTAAATCCTGCTTCAATTTCTGTAATGGCTATGAGATAGTCCTATTTTCCCTTCTTGCTACTGATAAGCAGTAATTTATTTTTTTAAATTTACCTATTTCATGTAGCTTTCAAATTTACTATTACAAATTTTAAATTTACTATCAAATGTACTGTGCAAAGTGTTTTTAAAGTTGTATTTCCTTCTATCTGTTGCCTATGTAGTTACACATGCTCATTAAACATCCAGGAATCTTGTTTTCAGTGTTTCCAAAGAACCAATGTTTCATTTTGATAACAGTTTGTATAGCAATTTTGTTTCTATTCCACTTTTGTTTCATCTTTATTATCTGTTTTATTTTTCTTCTCTGCATTGATTTTTTGTTCTCTCTCTAGCTTCTTAAATTGGACAGTCTATTAATTTTCAGTTCTTTATCTTTTCTAATAATAGGTTTTGAAGAAATGATTTTCCTTTCTAAATATTGCTACAGTTGCATCCTAAAAGTTTTAATGTGCACTGTATTACCACACAATTCAAAAAAATTATTTTCCATTGTACACAGTTTACATACAGTATAACTAACTTAAGCAGGTTAACTTAAGCATAGTAAAACTAACTTAAGCAGGTTAACAAAAATAGCAGCTTATTTAGTGTTTTAGGGATGCTTTCCTCCAGGTCAAGAAAAAATAGCCAAGGTAGGAGAAAGTGTGAGGTGTCCTTTCAGTGAGTCTTTTTGTTAGCTTATGGGAGGGTTATGTATGAGAATCGTAGGATCAGGTGTAGAATTTTGATCTGATGCCTAAGCATAGCCAGCAGTGTAATGCTTTGAGATAAATTTTTTAAAAGGAAAATGCTCCTAGATAAGAAAAAACAATGGGCTGATCTCAAGATGAGTGCTTTAATCACTTCTGAGATAATAAATAGGACGTTCAAGGCCAAAGCACTGTGGAAAGGCCAGAAGAGGCCCAAATCAATAAATATCTTCACTGACATCAGAAAGCGTTCCTGGCTAACAGATGGTGCTGGAATTCCCTGAGCCATGAGGGTGGCTTCCAACAGGAGCGGATGAGGGAAGACCTTCAGTCATGGACAGAGCACAAAGGGAAAGGTCATTGAGAAGATCAATAACAGAAGGAAACCGCTGTCGTGTCCATCATTCTTAAAGTCATGGTTGATGCTAGAACAGCAGAGTTGGGTTGTATTTTTTTTAACCTCGTATAACGTAGAAACCTGGAGCTTTCCCATAAAGAACTGCATCTTGATTCCCAGGTTTTCCTACCAATTCCCATTTGTTTAGCATCCTTGTTGGAATAAGACCATCTTATTCTTCCCTTTTTGCTCTATTTTGTGTTTCCATTTCATGATATATTGCCTAAAGTGTCCTCTTTCATCAGGAGTATAAGCACATTGCAGAACACAAGCCCTGATTCTAGTAAGCTTGGTGTTTGAGCCAACCTTACAGACTGGTAAGCTGACAATTCTTATTCAACCAGCATTCAGACAATCTTTGCCATCTCACCAATAAAATTGGATGCAATTCTTTCTCTAGCTCAATATTTTGTCCCAAGAACTCAGATTTGATCCAGAGAGAAACTTCTTCCTGGTTTTCTACCTGCTGATGGGCATAAGTGGTGACCTGACATTTGGAGCCAGCACCTATAGAGTTGGAAGCCTGAGGCAGGAAGTGCACAAACATCACTTCGACTGCCTGGTGCCTCTTCTGGGATTATCTAAGTCTAAATCCTCCCCTCCCACAGGGAAAACCATTTCTTATTTTTGATCCTAGTACTCACCCATACCACAGACGATTTGGGTCTTCATTATTCACTGTGGAGAACATTTGATTTGAACAAAATCCTTCATTTGAAAGACACCTGAGGAAAGCAACAGAATAAAACTTCTCTGGACTCATAGGCAGCAGTTTTTGATTGGTGCACCAAGGTTTCCAAATGAAATTCTGATTCAAATACAGTTTTCATAGAGGATTCTTTGGCCAATAAACAAAACAACAATCAGTAGCAAGCTAGACTCCTTTGCCTAGTAAATCCTTCACCAGCTTCTTTTCTAGTTGATCTCCGATCTCCATAGTTGGTGACAACCTTTTTCCTGCAACTTCACGTGGTAGAAGGTATGTGAGGTTACAGGAGACAGAGGCAAACTGACCAGACTCATCTTTTTTTTAATCAGAAACCCACTCCCACAATAACCAACCCACTCGCTCAGTGGCGGCTCTCATCCATCCTTGAGGCAGAACTCTCATGACCTGATTACTCTCTAAGGTCCCATCTTTTAACATTGTTACAATAGCAATTAAATCTTAACCTGAGTTCTGGAGCAGGCATCTACACCACAGCAAAACAGCCTAGATGCCTCTCACAATGACAATTGAGATGATTTCTAGGTTAAATTGGACAAGGTAGACAATGGTTATTAAATTTTTCTAAACTCACAGTATCTTTTTATGAATTGACTAAATCTTCAGTAAGAGCCTCTCTTTCTCTGGGAGCCCAAATATGAATTCTGTAATTGCAAGAAGGTTTTTTTAATATTTATTTTTTAGTTGTAGTTGGACGCAATTTTATTTTATTTATTTATTTTTATGAGGTGCTGAGGATCAAACCCAGGGCCTCGCACATGCTCTACCACTGAGCCACAACCCCAGCCCTCGCAAGAAGGTTTTTGAATAGCCTCTATTTCTTTTTTAATGGTTTTATTAGTGCACTATGGTGTTCATTTTGAGAACTTCCTCTTTCCTTTACCTCATGCCTCTCCCTGTTACCTTCCTCTATTCTACTGGTCTTCCTTCTATTTATTTATTGTTTTTTAATTGGTACCTTATAGATATACATAAAGGTAGAATTCACTGTGGAACATTCATATATGTATATAACATAATTTGGCCAAATTTTCCCTCGTTCCTCCTTTTCCTATCACTTCTTCCTCCTCCTCAAGCCCCTATCTCTATTCTGCTGACCTCCCTTCTATTTTTATGGGGTATCCCTCTTTCCATTTTTTTCCCTTGTTTTGCTCTAGCTTCTGCATATGTGAGAAAATGTTTGAGCCTTGACTTTCTAAATTTGGCATCTTTCACTGAGTATGATGGCCTCCAATTCCATCCATTAACAGCAAATGTCCTAATTTCATTCTTCTTTATGACTGAGTGAAACTCCTGTGTCTATAGACTGTATTTTCTTTATCCATTCATCTGTTGAAAGGCACCTGAGCTGGTTCCATGACTCGGTTACTGTGAATTACACTGGTAAGCAACCTGAGCTACAAAAAGTCACTTTGTTTATTTGTACAAAGAGGTATGAATAAGTCCTTTTTCTTTTAACTCCATTTTTATGGGAAACATCAAAAAAAAATACATCACTTATTGTACAGAGCCTTACCCTTGGCCCAGTTGCTAAGGCATTTAGTCCTTGTCTTAGAACAATAGCTTTCACTCCAAATGTGGTTGATGCTTCTTTTGAAATATTTCAAGGCTCCCCTCTTGACACCTGGCTCCTCAGGCAGCGCAGACATTGCTATTGACAGAGCACACACAACACTTGTCCGCCAGCTGATTGACTCTGACAAGATTCTGTTGCTCTTCCCCTCTCACCTCACTATTCACTGAGGGAATATCTTGAATACTACCATTTTTCAGACCTACCAGAAAAAGGAGAGCCTCATGATTGTCATTCCTCAGTTAGGGGACTTTCTTACCTCACTTAGACTTACCAGAGACTCTCATTGTGAACCCCAAATTGGGTATAAGCTCAAAACTAATGTTCCAGATTTATCTAGTGGGATATGCTATTGCTAGTTTAAGCTCTCCTGTAGAACACAGTCCTCTACATAAACTCAATCAGAAGGAAGAAGTTATTGCATTTATTAGAGCTTGCCAACTAGCCAAAGACCAATTCATAACATATATACATACAGCAGATCTACTACGTGACTTTGTATGCTTTGGCAACAAAAGGAATTTGTCACCTCTGCAGAAACCTCCATGAAAATAGGCAAGAAATTGGGAAAAAGTTTACATGCACTCCTATTTTCAGAGAATTGGCCATAGTAAAAAAAGTTTAGATGCACTCCTATTTTCAGAGAATTGGCCATAGTAAGAGAGAGAGAGAGAGAGAGAGAGAGAGAATGGAAGCTAATGGAAATGTTCTAATAGAACATTATTCCAAATGAGTAGCCTCAACCAAGCTTATTACTTTATATAAATATTAAAGTAGAAGTCTTAGGAAAGATTCAAAGAGGCTGTTATAAACTGTGTCAACCCTGATAAGGAAAAACTGGAAAAAGTCTGGTCATACCCTTCACTTGCAATAACCTCCAGTTCTCATTAGATGCCTATTTGTTGGCAACAGATGATGTCAAAAGGATATTTGCTAAATTTCCCCATGAAACCAGTCACTGTGGTTGTTATTGGTTGAATTATATATTCCTCTCCCACCAAAAAAGATATGTTGAAGTACTAATCCCCCAAACCCAGAATGTGACCTTTAAAAAAGGGTCATTGTAGATTTAATTAGTTAAGGTAACATTAAGCAGGAATTCAGTGACCAGGATGGGCCCCTAACCCAATATGACTGATGTCTCAAAGAAAATGGCCACGAGAAGACAGAGACACAGGGAGTGCCTTATGAAGATTGAGAGTTGGAAGATCATCCAGAAGCCAAGGAACACCAGATTTCCAGCAAAACACCAGGAAGTAGGGCAAGCCAAGGAAGGTCTCCTCTTGTGGTATCAGAGGAAACTTGGGTCTTCCAACACCTTGATTTAGGACATGTAGCCTTCAGAACTGTGAGACTACAATTCCTGTTGTTTTAAACCACTCAGTCTGTGGTACTCTGTTACACCAGTCATAGGAAACTAACTCATTGACAGAAAAATGGATATTATCTTCACTCAACATAGGTGAGAAAGATAGATAATAATATGATCATCATCTATATAGTCAGTATAGATAATAATAAAGCACTGTACAAAAAAGGCAACAGGAAAGCATTTTGAAAGGTTTTGCCATGAAGAGGAAATAAATATGTTTAAATTTGATTTAAACATTATGCAATATATACATGTGTTGGACATTACATGGTTTACAGTGTCATAGGTACAACTTTTATGTTTTTGTGCATTAGTTAAAAATAATTTTTTAAGACTTTAAAGTGAGAACTTAAATAAAATGCAAAGTCATTTTCAGGTTATGTCTCTGTTAACAATAAACAACAGCAGGCTTTGGGGTCCTCTGATCACTTTTAGATGGGATTTTTTTCAGCATTCACCCTCCATGGGATTTGAATTAATTTAATTTTTAATTACTTAGTTTTTAATTATTTTAATTATTGTGTATCTATTTTAAAGGTTGGTAGAAACATTTCCTTGATGAAAAACTAGAGCTGCTCCTTTGTGTTGATAATTAAAATTAGCAAGACTTGAGCTCCCCGGGGCCATAGGTACTCCTGCTAACCCTTATGGCCATGTGGCTTCCTCCCTTATGTTGATTAGTCCTCTAAGAAGTGGTAACTGGAAGGCACAGGCATTTAGGGTTTCATCTTCAATACTGGCCTCTTCCCTAAAGCATGCAGAGATAGTAAAATATTGCAGGAAAGTCATGTGATCGATCAATTCTATCACCACCTGGTTAGGTTGACTTACCACAACATCTTGCTGAATAACCCTCTCATGGTCTTTAGCTGGGAGATTTTGTCAGTTGGAAAAGACAAGAGAGAAAAACTGCTCTTGAATCTTGTTGGAGGGGATCTTACCAGTACTGTTAACAGGGAACATAGCAATAAGAGTTCAGGGAGACAATCCTTGGGTTCATGTTTCACAATTAAAGAAGCAATTTGGAATTCTAAACAATTAGACTATTCCAATAAGGAAACTCAAACTAAAGATTCTCATAATGCCCCTGAAAGAAGTTAGTCTTCAGAGGTAGATAGCTGACAAGACCCCTGGAACAAGCAGATGACCTGGGATGGTGAACTCAATACATTGGGCCAAGACCCCTCTCTAATTCCTGTTTGTTTTCTCTCTGTTAGACTTTAAACAACCTTGTCATTTTCTGTGGAAGTCCAATTGTCAGCCAGACTTACATGGTCCCCTTTCTCTTTTCTCTTCTGCTTATTATAGTATTTAAATCAAAACACAATCTAATGCCATGAAGATCTCCAACATCATCCACCACCCTCAGTCTTGCTGACAATTGCAAGTGCCATCCAAGTGGCTATAGGAGAAAGAAAACTCAGTTTCTTCTTGCTATACTCTCATATACACCAAGCAAACGATCCTCCAGCAGACACCAACTGAGTACACCACAACTGAATGTAATTCTAAATCAACTTGCCTGGAGACAGCATTATATTCCACAAATCGAGGGCTCAGACCCCAAGACCCCCATTCTCCATGTCACATGCCAATCACCAGACCCACATAATTTTACCTGTGCTTTTGGCTGACCAGCTATAAATGACAGTTCTCCTGACCCTCCTTTGAGGATTCAATTAATTTGCCCAATAATCTCACAGAACTCAAATATGTTACAAACTAGATCAATGAACAACAGATAAAGAGATGGGCCGAGGTAGGAGGGAAGGGGCAGGGAGCTTCCATGCCCCCTTCAGATGTGTCACCCTCCAGGAACCTCCAGATGTTCAACTACCAAGAAGATGTCTGAACCCAGTGATTTTGGGTTTTTGTGAAGGCTTCATTATGTAGGCTTGATTGAATAAATCACTGGCCATTGGTGACCAACTCAACCTTGGGGCTGAAAGTCTTGACCCTCGGATTATGCCTTAGTTTTTCCAGTGAACAGACATATGAGGGTTTGGATATGAGCACTGATGAAAATCTATGTTAACTGGACATTGGAAAAGTACCAAAGTGATTGGCTGTGTTCTTTGGCCTTTGAGTTTTAATCCTTCCTGAAACTCCCATCTGGATTTATCCCAACCTTCCATTTTCCCATTGCTCTAGAAAAAGAGTTGGCTGGCATGTTCCTATGGTCTTTTATATTTGAAAAAGGCCTGATGGTGCCGTTAATATTTGTACCAGTTAGCCTCCTGGTGTGGTCTCTGCCTTTGAATAAGACCTTAATTGGGGCCCATTATCCTGACTGCCTTGATTGCCTGACCATTTTATTATGTATTTTATTTTATTCTTATTCAATTACTGAATAAGTAATTGCATTACTCTGGATTTCTCATTGGCTGGTCTTGATAGTGTCTCTGTCACTGTGAATATTTTTTTTGCTATATTTGAATCAATGAAACAAGCAAGGTAGAATAGGCTCTGCATGACACATGTCCTTATAGAGAAAAGATAATTGCTCTTCTAAGGTTTATCCTCAAGGTCTAAATCTTCCTCTCTTGGTCTGGGTTGGACATTTAGGATTCCTACTTTGTTAGCATCTTACAGAGACTAGTGATTATTCCTGGTTTTGTTCTAGTTGTCATGATGCTCTCCCACAGCATTCCATGCAGAGTCTGAAATGCTCCCGTGCAGCTGTTCTTTCATTAGATGATTGGTACAATGAGATAACAAGAATAATGTCCAAGATCCAAATAGTTCACAACTAGATAAAATCAAAATGGCAAATATTTAGATCTATAGTTTTCCCTGATCTAGATTTCAAGCAAGAGAATAACCAAAATGTGAGATGGAGAAAATAAATATTCAAATAAACAATGGTCAGATCATAGGATGATAGAATTCTGATCCACATCTTTGAAGAAACCAATCCAAGAAGCCAAACCACATCCTGGGCCCAAAGTAGTCTGGATTTGGCTAATGACATTTTGCCTCTGGTCCCAGTTCAGAACCAACAAAAAAAAGTTTTACTTCTAGTCAATTGAGCTCCAACCTCTCCTTGCCAACTGTCTAGACTCAGAGTGTAATTTGAGGCCTCCCTTGCCCACCCATTTCATTGCTTTAAAGCTTTTACACTCCCAAATCACCTCTATTTTTATGTTTGGTCTTCCTGTATTTCCATAGAAAGTGCATGTCAAGATTTTCTCTTTCACATTTGAACTGATGAAAAGTACCACCATACCAGAAATATTTAACTTTCTACTCTTTTGTTAGGTACAAAGTAAGAGCAGATGTTCCAATTCTTAAAAAGAGTACATATCATTCCAGAAATACACAAGTTGTGACAAGCAATTTGGCTTTTGCTGTATATTATCCATAAAGAACAGCAAACATCTTACTTTAATGAGCTGGTGTACGGGGATAAAGAGGGGGATCGAGTTGAAAGGATTGAAAATAACAACTAGAAACTGAATCCCTAAAGTAAAATATCTTCTGTGCTTGCAGACTTTTTCTCTGCATATCAGATGCATTCTTTACACAACTCCCGAGAAATCTTGGCACTTTATCTCATAAAGAGTGAGTAAAATGCACACATTAAAAGAAATCAAGTATTTTAAGGTCTTCAAAATGACAGGTCTTTCCCCTTTGCGAGGTTTCTTTGGTTTACTTTGAAAGCATTCAAAGACTATTCAAGAGATCAAGAATAACCAAGAGACCAAGGTTATTCAAATGAATTTGAGTTGCTTTTATCCTCCCTTTATTCTCAATTAATTGCAATGGCAACTGCAATTCCTTGTTTACCTCGAACCTTCTGCTGACATTGAGGTTCATCAAAGGCGCCCATATTCTGAGTCATCGAAGCTGTCATGGTTTTCTTGACCACCTGGGAAGGTATAAGGTGGGCATTTTCCTTGGGTTTTGTCAAGTCCCTGCTGGCTCACAGAGGCAACTAACTGTTCTGTCCAAAGTCAATAGATCAGGGAGGAGAGATTCTAACCAATTTTATTGATGATCTTGTAAGAAGGCACAATTTATTTCAACTTATTTGGGACTCAAAGGGGCAAATGTCTATACATATATGAACATGGAAAGCAACCAAGGGCAGACCCTCCCAGTTACAAGCTGTTCTCTCCTGTGCTGCAAATGGTCAGCCTGTCCATGAGGATGGCATGGAGAGAGACTGGCAGAAGTCTGGAAAGACAGGAAGGATAAAATGATCCAGCACTCAACAGGTCAGGGTAAGCAACTTGAATTTTAGGCAGTGGAATGGACTTTTGTTTTTGTTTTTGTTTTTTAACAATGAATGATTGTCTTTAAACTCTTGATTCCTCCAGTTTACCATACAATGGATACACAGCTAAGTCAAGGAAAGCCCCAAGAGAGATTTTTTTATAACACTAAGTGAACTTATCATCAGATGGAATCATCTGCACAGGG
The DNA here is from genome assembly GCF_001458135.2 of Marmota marmota marmota. Lineage (NCBI taxonomy): Eukaryota > Metazoa > Chordata > Mammalia > Rodentia > Sciuridae > Marmota > Marmota marmota. The sequence goes on along the minus strand of NW_025999930.1, from coordinate 1,905,087 downwards.
GCATAGAATCTATGATGACTTGTACTTTGAGTTCTACACCCAGATTGAGGTTAGAGGGATGGAGTGGAGCCAGGAAATAGCTAAGATGTGAGTTCTAGTTTCTGGGATTCCATTTTAAAAATAGATAATTCTTGTCCTTCTTAGTTATAAAGACCCCAGCTTGTCTTTTCCATGCTTGAATGGGATATTTAAAATCCATGGAGGGGGAGAAATGAATGACAGTAGAGGGGGTAGAGAGAGAAGAGGGGAGGGGAGGGGAGGGGGGATAGTAGAGGATAGGAAAGGCAGCAGAATACAACAGACACTAGTATGGCAATATGTAAATCAATGGATGTGTAACTGATGTGATTCTGCAATCTGTATACGGGGTAAAAATGGGAGTTCATAACCCACTTGAATCAAAGTGTGAAATATGATATGTCAAGAACTATGTAATGTTTTGAACAACCAACAATAAAAAAATTTTTAAAAAATTTAAAATAAATAAATAAATAAATAAAAATAAAATCCATAGAATAAGCAGGGCTTGAGGATTCATTGAGTTACACAGTCTATGCAGCTATCTGTCTCTCTCATGCCTTTGCCCCTACTGGACCACCTTTCCCACAGCACCCGAATTGTCCTGCTGCAGAGCCTGTGTCCAGGAGGTTAGGCTGAAGCACTCCTCTGGACCCTACTGAAAGAGCAGGCTGCTGACCGCACCCCTTGCTATAGTTTGGACCTTAACATCCTTCAAAGGCCCATGTGTTAAATGTTTGGTCCTTGGACGGTGCTGTTGGGAGCTGTGGAAACTGCAAGAGATGGGGCCCATTAAGAGGTCAGGGGGGCCATGCCCTTAAAGGGAATTGTGAGACCCTGGTTTCTTCCTCTTGCTCTCCTTGCTCCTGGCCATAAGGCAAGCAGTTTTGTTTCACCACACGGTCCCCACCACTGTCATCTAGAAAAGAAAAGGGAGGAAAAAGGGTTGTAAGATGCTTAGCAGCATGAAGAGCACCCGTAACATCCATAATCATGAATACGAAGTAAGACCCCTAAACGGGCTGTTGTGTGATCTCCATTCACATTTAGCTGCACAAAGCAGGAGCAAAATGGGAAGATCTGGTTTAACCCAGGGTGTGGTTTCGACTAGCAAGTGACAGAACATGAAAAGGAGCAAAGGTGCCACGGATCAAGGAAGCCAAATGATGACATTGCTTGACTACGGAATCTAGTCTGGGTAAGGGACACTGTGGCTGAAGGAAGAGAAGAAAGATGATAGGATTCGTGATGGGACATCCCTGTCATGGGTGAGGAATCAGCTAGTGTTAGAAAAATTTCCCAGTTAAGTATGTTCATTGATAATTAGGTGTGACTATACTTTAATTTCTTTTGATGAACATTTAAAGATTTGATGGAAAAACCAAGATGCTATTCTGATTTTGCACAGCTGGAGTTGACTAAAACCTCCTATCTCTTCTAAGGATTGTGTGTTCATTAAACTGTCATTCTTAGCCTGAGTGCTCAAGGCAGAAATATCATGGAGTTAATCTTCATCCAATGCTGTAGCAGGGAGCCTTCCCAGGACCACAGTGACATTCATATCTATAACTAGAGAAGCTTAGTGCTCTTTTTGTTCAAAGTCCTACCTTTGTCGCATACCTGTAATCCCAGCCACTTAGGAGGCTGAGGCAGGAGGATCATGAGTTCAAACCCAGCCTCAGCAACTTAGCAAGATCCTGAGCAACTCAGCAAGACCCTGTCTCCAGTAAAATACAGAAAAGGGTGGGGGATGTGGCTTGGCGGTTAAGTCCTAACTTTGGAAATAGGGATCCTGAGTCCTTAAAGAGTGATGTGATCACTCTGCTTCACATAGCTAATTGAAGTGAAGTCCTTACTAGAACTCAGGTCTCCAGATGGTCACCTTCACAATGTTTCATGTTTGTGTTCATGACTATTAGATTTTGTAATACATTCATTGAACATAATACATATTCAAACCAAAAAAACAAAGGTTTCTTTCAAAATGTTCTTTGATTGGCTATCCATGATATCTTCTTTATAGAAAGTAATAGACTTTCATTTTAAGACATTCTTATTTTTTTTCTGAAGTCTGCCTCACAGATTCCATCAGTACAAGTGTCTTATTTATTGAAAGCATAAAAAGAGAATTTTGAAGCAGGTGTTTTAAATGCCCCCCTGGGAGTAACCAGATGAAACCTTCCTGATCCCGCACTGTGACAGCTGAGCCGGCAGCGGGCTCTCCCTGTCTCCTAAGACATGGCTTCCTCTGAAGAAAAGAGAACATCTAGAGTGCTTTGGTATAAGCTGTCCAAAAGCAAACTTTTCCTTTTTCTGGCAATGAAAGCAAAGGGAAAACTGAGCCTACTTGAAATTTGGAAAAGAAGCAGGAGAACTCTGCCTCCACAGGGGACCTGTAGCTGAGGCTGGTTCCTGGAGTAGCCACAGTGATGGGAAGTGTGTCAGGCCTGGCTTCTCCCAGGCCAGCCGACAGGCGTGTTGGGGACCATCGTGCACACCTTACCCCTCCTTTTTTAGGTTGATTGGTCTGTTTTTGAGGTCGGGGGTACCAGGGATTGAACTCAGGAGCACTGTACCACCAAGCCACATCTCAGCCCTGTTTTGTATTTTATTTAGAGACAGGGTCTCACTGAGTTGCTTAGCGCCTCACCATTGTTGAGGCTGGCTTTGAACTTGCGATCTTCCTGCTTCAGCTTCCCAAGCTGCTGGAATTTCAGGCATGTGCCACTGCACCAGCACCCAGGCTTACTGTCTGGTGGCCTTCAACACCAGTTATTAACCCTTCCTCAGAGAGACACTTTCTAGTTTCCATAAAAAGAACATAGTCTGGTGTCTTTTACCTTCTTAACAAAGGTCTAGAGCAGCCTTTCTCTACCAGAGCTCCTCATCTGAACCGCAGAGCACAGGAAACGATGTGTGTTATTCTCACGGGACATCAGAGAACAACTACTTGCGTTTCCAGTAGTTGCTGACAGCTATCTGCTCTCAAAGTGCCACAGCCATTAGTAAATCTTTCCAAAATCTGTGCACTGTTTTAGAACAGAGCAGTTGACCATTGTGAAATGCTAGAACAAGCAATCGTCACAGAAGCTTCCAACTCCAACATACCAGAAACAGATGCATTTGGAACTGTCATTGTAATTTTTAAAACTGCAGCCTTATTAAGCTATAACTGATCACACAGTGGTAAAATTTATTATTAGTTCTGTGGGGAATTGTCCATCTCCAACTGATTTCTTTCCTCCATGATATCTTCCATTTTTTCTTTCCCCCTTGGAAGAGTAAAATATTTAAGTTGAGAGAAAAATCAATTTTTTAAATATTTTAGTTGTAGATGAACACAATATCTTTATTTTATTTATTCATTCACCCATAAAAGGGGTGCTGAGGATCAAACCTAGGGCCTCACACATGCTAGGCAAGTGCTCTACCACTGAGCCACAACTCCAGCTCAGAAGAATCAATTGTTAAAAAATATATTTCCATTTAAAGCTTGTTTTTATTTTTTATTATATTTATATCTTATCCATAAACAGAACCAATAATGAAATCTATAGATTACAATGGAAGAATGTCTTCAAATTTATGTCATAAACAAAAGCCTGTACTTCACTGGATTCTAACGTTAAAAAGAAAACTTTTTAGGCATGCAAATTATGGAAACAAAAAAGAATGAGAAAAGAAGTCCATAAAGAAAATCTCATGAAATAAGTAAAAGTCACACAAAAATATTCAGTCATCAGAGAACCTAGATTTCTACATCAGAGATCTTCTTCTAATGACACACTTTTGGAACATCAGTAGGTAGAATCATTTTTAGCACAGAGCCTCTTGATGGATCAGTCATTGAGTATCACCAACGCTGGACTTCACAGCTGTGGGGCTAAGGCTAAAGTATTAGGACACCCCTTACTCCAGGATGTCCCCCTTGAAAATAAATAGTGTCCTCAGGTAACTGCAGTAGATTTCAAGTTTATGCAAGAAGCCGATGAGACGGCATGGCGGAGAAAAGCTGAGACTGAAGACATTAATAAATGGGGAAATGTGATTTAGTTAATGAAAATAGAAATAGGGTTAACTACAGTATTTTACAGGGCCCACAAGGTGTCCACAGGTAACCATCAAGAGTTACAGTAGATGGCTGCATCCATCTGTCTATCTGACAAAACTGGGTTTTTTTAATAAAAAATCTGGATTTGATCCATCACTGCTGAGGTCACCTAATTTTTATTTTCTTAATGTTATGGTGAACACATTGAGTTTAGCACCAAAGCGAGCAATGGTAGGCTGCTAGTCTCAGCTGCCTCTCAGAGTTTAGTAACTGTTGTGGAAGACATAGGCACCTCCTGCAATTTAAAATGTCGATAGAGTTTACCTTTACCCTTTGAGATCCATTCAAAGCAGCTTGAAGAAAACAGTTTTTAGAGGTCATTTCATAGATAGTTACTACCTCATTGATTAGCTGCCCCTCCTGGGAGTCTCTGACCTGGGACAACGTGGAGACTGGTTTCATTGTAGCAGTTGCAATAACTATATCCATTTCCCTTGGTTATATCCTTGATTTCAGAGGCATTTGACCGAAAAAAAAATAAGGACCAGAGATTTTTTAAGGAAAAATATATATGGGTAGATATTTAGCTGATCAATGTCTTCCGTTAATTAGCTGAACATCACTTCTGGTGAGTACAAATCTTGGCCAACAGGGATGCAGCCACCCGGTCAGTCCTTGTTGGTTACATGTAGCACCCACTGCCCTTGTAAAACACTGATGGCTAACCTTACTGCCATTTCCATACCTAGTGCACAAGATCTCTATCCTTTTTTTTTTAAACACTTTCCCTTCTCTTAATTTCTTTAGTCCCAGCTTTTCTCCACCAATCTATCTCTTCTTGTTGTATAAATCTGACATCTGCTACAGGTATCTGAGGATGTTCTTTGCATCCTAGAGTAAAGGGTGTCTCAGGTCCTTGGGCTTTTTCATAATTTAATGGATCTATAGTTATGATGCTCAGTAACAGGGATACTCAATGATTGGCAAAAAAGAGAAAAAGAAGCGTGAGGGTCAGCCAGTGACCACAGTGACCAGTGCTACAAGGAGAATCTGCCAGGAGGCAGAGAAGGCCAGGGGAAGAACTCCTGTGAGGAAGGGGGGGCCCTCAAAAGCAGGTGCACAATGAGAGGCGAGCGCTCGTTTCACTCTAAAAGATTTTCTTCACTATCCTGTCCCCGGCCTCGCTAAGAATCCTTGAGAGATTCCCTATTTTCTTTTGGAGAAAATTCAGGATTTCTTTGTATTCAAGTCATCCCCAAATTGTCTCTGAAGGATCTTTCTAGTCACAAACTCCCATAGTCCTTCCAGGTCCCTTGGAAACAAGATCAGTCATTTCTGTCCTTATAATTATTACTGTCCCAGTTGAATCAGACCCAGCTTGGCCTTGCCTGTGCACGTACAAACCAACTGGAAACAGATTCTCCACGTCCACTCTGAGGGCTTCTTTAAGCCTCCCCAGTGAGGAATGACCTTAAATTTTCCCATGGAAAAAAAAATCTTTTCTTCTCTGCCTGCACATAGAATTATTTGCCATTTTAGATCATTTCTAAATAGTTTTTAAATTGAGTCATGAATATTAGAGCATCCCTACCAACCTATAAACTTATTGAAGGAAAGAATCACATCTCACCCTTTGTTAACACCTTTGTTAACAGTAAGGGCAGGAAAGCTCTGATAATTGCTTGAAAAAACAGGGTGATAATCATGGTGAAAGGTGTTTTAAGAAAACAGCTTTTCATTTAGTACTCAATAAGCCGGTTCCCATCCTAGAGTTCCTTCCAGGTCTGCACAGTGTCAGAATTCATTCCTTTGAGGTCAATCCCAGCTCTCTTCCACCTGCAGGTGATCTAATTTAAATTAATGGCTCAAAATTCTACTCGTCTTGAGAACTTGGGCAACCTAATCAGCCATTCTTAGTCTCAGTTGCTATTTATACAAATGAAGACAATATTAATCCTCCCATTGCTTTGTGATGTTTAAATGAGGTGTTGCCAGGCCCTGTGCTCAGTGAGCACCTCTCTTTGAACTGAGCTAAAAAAGCAAACATTAAGGGAAACAATGAAATTTAATTTTATTCCCCAAAGAACAAATTCCTTTATAAAAGAATTTTATATCTAGCTTTTTATATCTAGCTTCTTTTTATTTAAATAAGCAGATAACTAATTATATATTATTGGGCTGGGGATGAAACTCTGTGGTAAAGTGTTTGTCTAGCATGCACAGGGACTTGGGTTCAATTCCCAGCACCATGAAACAAAACTACAACAACACACACACACACACCAACAACAACAACAACAGCTGAACAAAAATAGAACAGTACTTTTTTATTTTCCTACTTAAAACTATATTCATGGCTGGAGGTTTAGATCAGTGGTAGAGCATCTACTTGGCCTGCACAAGACCCTGGGTTTAATTCCCAGCACTGGAAAAAAAAAAAAGTATATATATTTTTTTAAAATAAATATTTGAAATATGTTATAAATATATTTATAAATATGTTATACACTTATATATTATAAATATAAATATATTTACATATTTATATATTAATATATAATTTATATATATTTATATATATAATTAATAATTTATATATATAATTAATATATAATTTATATATTAATATATAAATATACTTAAATATATTTATAAATATATATTTGTTTATAAATATGATTCTGTTTGCATATTTATTGATATATAATTATATTATTTAAATATTTACTTAAATATATACATGCATTATGCAAGCTGAATTTAATAATACTGGAAAAACTAATACAGAGGCAACAAGAGTCATACAATCAGGCGGATTAGATGTGTGCATATTTTAATGATCATTTTGTCTTATGGGAGCCCAAGTCAATAAAAATCATTAAATTTAATCTAAAACAATCTCAGTGGAAGTAAATGCAAAGCAGAAAATTTAGAAATGAAATAAACATCGATTCTAAAATGCTATAATTTAGATATGGAAGGTTCACTAAAGGCTCATTCCCCAGAAGGGTGCTAGTAGGAGTTGGTAGAAGCGCTAACAGGTGGAGCTAGTGAGGGATCTTCTGGTTGTTGGGAATGTGCCCTCAAAGGGATTATAGGAACCCAGCAGCCCCTTCTCTCTCTTCCCTCTCCTCCACAAACACTCTCTACTGTGTCCCAGGCAAGAGGTGCACAGTTTTGCCTTTCACCCGCTTGAACACACTCCTACCAGGAAACACTATTTCGCCACAGGCCCTATAGCAACAAAGCCAACAGACAAGGGACTGAAAATTCTAAAACTCTGAGCCAAAATAAACCTTTTCTCTTTCTAAGTTGATTATCTCAGGTGCTATGTTGCTTAAGAGAAAGTGATGAACACATGAAAATATGTTTTTAAGAAAAGCTTTAACCTAGCATAGAGTATTTGCATCTACATTTGTGAACAACATTATCCATGACATTATCTTGCCCAAAATTTAACTGCAAACAAGGACACAAACTCAATAAGTCACTCAAAAAAGAAAGCTGTGAGACCAGACTCAATGTTAATTACTCTCCTGATTCATCAGCAAGGGCAGAGATGATTTCATCATTTTATAACAAGTCACTTCTTCACAGTTTCCTCCCAGGTGCTTAAGAAAAGCCAAGACCCAAGGCTGTTAACCATGAAAAGGTGGCTGTCGGACTGCACAGTGTTATTTTTCATTTCCCATTCTGCAGCAACGTAAAAAATGGAGGTTAGATGTGAAATATGGTGATGGCCAGTAACACAGTAAAGGAGTGTGGGACCAGATAGGCTGGTTCAAATCCCAGCTCGGCCACATTGTAGCTCTGCTTTCTCTCTGTGAACTTGGCCTTTCTGTGCCTCAGGGTCATCTGTAAAATCAGGGTGACTTCAACCTCTTAGGGTTACTGTCAGAATAAAGTCAGTCAATACATGTAAAGTTCTTAGAATGGGACTCACACACACCCTGTGACGTCACTACCATAATTACATACTCACATCTTTTTTGGAAGAAAAAAAATCTGCATCAGCAGGTAAGACAAAACAAGCCGTGTTTGCAAAGTCCTAAAGCAATGGTTGAAACTAAAATTCCGTGGAAGAGCGACTTAAATTTTCTTTGTTGTCTCAATGGCTGTTTCTGATACAATCTATGAGAAGGGGGTATACCAAGGCCAGGAGGAAAGTGACAGCTCTTTCTTCATGGCTTGGAAGAGCATGGGCTCCTCCACTAGATCTGGGACTCGGGGACTCACCTTCCTCACCATGTGTTTTTAGTCAGCTTTTCGCTGCTGTTGCTAAAGGACCTGACCAGAACAACTGTAAAGGAGGAAAGGTTTATTCAGGGGCTCATGGTTTCAGAGGTCGTAGTCCATAGACAGCTGGCTTTATTCCTTCGGGCTCCAGGTGAGTCAGAACAACAGGGCGGAAGAATGTGTCAGACAAAGGAAGCAGCTCAAAGGGTGATCAGGAAACAGAGGGAGATACCACTCACCAGATACAAATATATACCCCAAAGCCATGCCCCAAACAGCTACTCCTCCAGCTATACCCCAACTGCTTCTAGTTACCCCTCAGTTAATCCCATCAGGGATTAGATCACTGATTAGGTTAAGGCTATAACCCAATCACTTCTCCTCCAAACCTTCTCGCATCATCTCACACGTGAGCTTTTGAGGGACACCTCATCTAAGCCATAACACCATGAGAGGATCAGTAAGAAGCATATTTTATTGATTCAGGGAATGCAGATTCCATCGCTTTTCAAGGGAGAATTTTAAATGTTTCTTAAAAGGTTGCACTGAATATTAAGATAGACTCAGGGCAACAAATGACACTCCTGTTCACTGTTAGAGTTCTCTCCAGCAGAGTAATTACAAGTCCCACAACTGTTCAGTGAGAAACTAGGTCACATAAATCTCCATTCTCTCATATCATTTTGAAAACTCCAATTAATCTAGTTTGCACGAGGGACATCATTTCCAATGCACCTGACTTCATAAGAGGACTCAAAGGCATTTTACCCTTTGCTTGGAGAAGGGGTTAATAGCAGAACTTTAAATTCACCCAAAATTAAATGAGGTTACATGAAATAAGCATGAATGTTCTCTCCAAAATGCACCTCAAGTTAAATCACGCCTGTAATCCCACCAACTCGGGAGGCTGAGGCAGGAAGATCACAAATTCAAAACCAGCCTCAGCAACTTAGTGAGGCAATAACCTGTCTCAAAATAAAAAATAAAAAGTGTGGGAGATGAGGCTCAGTGGCTAAGCATTCACGTGTTTGATCCCCGGTAAGAAACAAACAAACAACAACAAATTAGTAATTTGAGAGGTTTTGAAGACAAAGTTATTTATTAGAGAACAATTGACAAGTTTTCCATATTGTGGGAAAGTTATTCATTGAGAAACAATCTATCATTATTTATTATGCCATGTAGATTGTGGCGATAATGTTATTATATATACATAAACACAATATAAAGCAATTTTATAGTTTCCTTTAATAGAGTCTTCTGAATGTTGCAAAGCCATGGTTTCTAATCTGATAGTACTTTAATTAAGTCACCAAAAATACTTCACAAAGAATTAAATCAAGGATTAGTATTATAAATTATTTTCTGTGTGTTTGTTTGCTTTTTAATCATGGAGGAAAGTTGTTATAATACTTGTCCCCTATGGTATTGCAATACAAATCACCTGCCAGATAATATGGTGACATCCATAGCAATAACAATCACATTGACTTTTTTGCAGAGTGGGGGCTGAGTGAGTTCATGGGATTGAACTCAGGGGCACTCAACCACTGAACCACATCCCCAGCTCTATTTTATATTTTCTTTAGAGACAGAGTCTCACTGAGTTGCTTAGTGACTCACTTTTGCTGAGACTGGCTTTGAACTCATGATCCTCCTGCCTCAGCCTCCCAAGCTGCTGGAATTACAGGTGTGTGCCATGGTACCCAACTTTTGAAATAAAGAATTCTCTGGTACAGAATAGAGGACCCAGAGACTGACCCACATAATCATAGTTATCTTATATTTGACAAAGGAACCAAAAATGTACATTGAAGAAAAGATAGCCTCTTCAACAAATGGTGCTCGGAAAATTGGAAATTCATATGCAACAAAATGAAATTAAACCCCTATCTCTCACCATGCACAAAATTCAACTCAAAGTGGATCAAGGACTTAGGTATTAAACCAGAGACACTGTGTCTATTAGAAGAAAAATTAAGCCCAAATCTCCATCATGTCAGATTAGGCCCCAGTTTCCTTAATAAGACTCTTGTAGCACAAGAGTTAATATCAAGAATCAATGAATGGGATGGATTCAAACTAAAAAGCTTCTTCTCAGCAAAAGAAACAATCAGTGAGGTGAATAAAGAGCCTACTAATTGGGAAAAAATTCTTACCACACGCACGTCTGATAGAGTACTAATCTCTAGAATATATAAAGAACTCAAAAATCTTAACACCAAAAAAACAAATAACCCAATCAATAAATGGGCCAAGGAACTGAACAGACGCTTCTCAGAAGATGATATACAATCAATCAACAAATATATGAAAAAATGTTCAACATCTCTAGAAATTAGAGAAATGTAAATAAAAAAAACTACTCTAAGATTTCATCTCATTCCAGTCAGAATGGCAGCTATTAAGAATATAAGCAACAATAAGTGTTGGCAAGGTTGTGGGGGGAAAGGCACACTCTTACATTGCTGGTGGGACTGCAAATTGGTCCAGCCAATATGGAGAATCCTTGGAAAACTGGGAATGGAACCACCATTTGATCCTGCTATCCCATCCTTGTTCTATACCCAAAGGACTTAAAAACAGCATACTACAGGGACACAGCCCCATCAATTTTTATAGCAGCACAATTCACAATAGCTAAATTGTGGAACCAACCCAGATGCCCTTTAGTAGAAGAATGGATAGGAAAACTTTGTATATATACACATTACTCAGCATTAAAAGAAAATAAAATCATGGCATTTACAGGTAAATGGATGGAGTTGGAGAATATAATGCTACATAAAGCAAGCCAATACCAAAAAACCAAATGCTGAATGATTTCTCTGATTTAAGGATGCTGATTCATAATATGCTGTGGGGGGTGGGGATGGGAGGATTAAATGAACTCTAGCTAGAGCAAAGGGGAAAAGGTGAGGGAAGGAAGGGAGTGGACATAGGAGTAGGAAGACGGTGGAATGCAATGGTCATCATTACCCTAAGCACATGTATGAAGACACAAAGGATGTGACTCTACTTTATATACAACCAGAGATATGAAAAATTGTGCTCTATATGTATAATATGAATTGTAATGCATTCTGTTGTCATATATGACAAATTAAAATTTTAAAAAATGAATTTAAAAAGATTAAGAAATAGCTTTATCATTGATGGGGTGGTTATGCGATGCCATGTAATACTTGGCACACATCCTCATGACATTGTAGCTATTGTTTTAACTAATTCTACGTTAACAAATATAATGTTATGTGGATTAAATAAATGCTACCTTAGCTAAGATGAATGGTAACTAGAAGAAGTGCCAATCATAACTAAGAAAAATCTTATTTTTTCTGCTTACATCAAAATCCTTGAGAATAATTTACAAATCTACTCTAAATCTCACATGTAAGTGTTTAAAATATATATTTTATTAAAGCATTTGGTATACTGACCAATAACCAGTGAGAAGAAAAATAGCTCTCTTAGAATAAGTTATTTAAATTGATAACTTTATGGGTCTTTGCACATAAGCAGCTGAAATATTAAGTCAATTTGCCAGGGTGTGCATGAAGGCACTAAATATTCTTAATCATCATTAAGCCTTAAACAACCTATGACATCAATCTGATTGCAAAGAAACAAAGATAAATTACTTTGACCTACCAACTATATATTTAAATACTTGGATATTAGAAAGTTATTTGATATTTTTTAGGGGAAATTAATTATGCCATCTCTAATATAATATATGTCATACCATTTACCCATAAGTATATAAACAGAAAATGACTATCTACTTAAAATCCTATTGAGTAATGTCAAGTTTGAATATCAGGTTGGTACGAAAAGTATCATTTAAAAGCAAGTTGGCTTTGAATCAAAAGCTGTTACCCTTTGAGACTATAATGCAAAAATACATTAGAGATATGGAGTACCTTGAGTATTATCTGTTATAAATTCTAAAATCGTGTTTAAAATGTGTAGTGTGTGTGCTTTCTAAGCCCTCAACATAGACTCTTGACTTAGCTGACTTGTACAAGATGTGTAGGCTGACAGATTTAGGGAAGAAATTGCTATGTTCTGAGTCCAGCGCGCTGTTTGGTCCCTGAGTAACATTTATAAGAAAGATCATGGTTCTCTGTTTCTCACCTCCTGACCCATTCATGAGTTGAGTCTACCCGTGGCCCCAATCACCCCTTCAAACCTGCTCTCTGGAATCCACACTTATGGGGAGCACCACAAAGGAGATCTGAAGATAAAACATCCACTTCTTTAGGATCTGGCTCATGTCCATTGGGTGCCATATTCTTTCTGGGTGCCAAATTCTATCACAAGGCTGCCAGCACCTTGCAAGGGTAATTTCTCCTGTTCAAGAGGGGATAAGCCACCTGAGAAAATAAACTCTGAAATAATTAGTGAAAAAATAAAAGACAAAGTCAGAAAAATAGTTTTAAAAGCAGAGTCCCTGATGGGTCCAGCCCACACAGGAACTGGAGCCAAACAATTAGAAAATGTTTATTTAAGGGGGTACATCAAAGGCCCGGATAAGGTTTCAGGGGTAGAATCTTGCTTCATGATGTCTTGCAGTCAACAGGTTGATTGGCATCCTGGCAGGCCACACCCATCTCAAAGAGGCTGCGTTGCCACGGCAGATCACCCCATCTCTGGTACTGTGTGGTCCCTGCCAGAGATGAATAGGACTCACATGTCTCTGGGTGATCTTATCAGCGGGATTGCCCTGGAAGTTCCCAAATACCAGATTTTCCTGTTCAATGGTCTTCCATGCCAATTCAGGCTACACGTAGTCCACAGATGGCTCTCGACAATAGTCAATTCATGAGGACCTCGTGGTTTCCAGCTCTTTATTTTCTCTATCTAAAACTCCGGATATATTTACTTCTCACAGTTCCGGAGACAGAAGTCCAAGATCAAGGCACCAGCATGGTGAAATTCTTGTGCAAGCCCTCTCCTGGGTTGTAGGCTGCTGACTGTTCAGTGTATCCTCACATGGTGTCAAGAGAGTGAGCTGGTCTTCTGGCCTCATTAAGGTACTAATCTCATTCAGGAGGTCTCCACCCTCATGACCTAATTACACGACACCCTCAAAAAAAGCCACTAAAATTTTTAATCTACAGAAACTATTCCCACACATACTCTTACATCACTGCAATTAGGAAGGATCATTAGCAGCCCCCTGGGAGATCTGAATTGTGTGTTCCAGCCTGGCAGAGAAGTGTCCTGAGGTTATTTACCGTTTATTCAGAGTCAACAGGTAGTTACAATTGTCTGAGTTGGCAAAGCCCAGAACAATTTTCCTGACACAAAGTACCAAACCTGAATTATACTATCTCAGGAAAATCTCTAAAATCTTATATCCCGACATATGAAAGTTATTATTCTTATTTCAAAATCAGTGTCAGCAGGGAGATGGACATTTTTATCAGGAAACATAATGAGATGTTCATGTAAACTAATTTAAAAATCTACACAATATTTTTTCAGATATTAATTCCTAGGTTCCTATAAAAATGTCAACCTCAGAAAACTCTTCTTTTAAATTTTTTTAATATTTATTTATTAACTGTAGTTGGACACAATATCTTGATTTTATTTATTTAGTTTTATGTGGTGCTGAGGATCAAACCCAGGGCCTCGCATGTACTAGGTGAGTTCTCTACCGCTGAGCCACAACCCCAGCCCCAGAAAACTCTTTTCTTGACTTCCACTTTTAGTCAGCTTTTGCATCACTGTGACCAAAAGATCTGACAAACAACTTAAAGGAGGAAAAATTGGGGCTCATGGTTTCAGAGGTTCAGTCCATGGTTGACTGACTCCATAGCTCTGGGCCCAAGATGAGGCAGAACATTAATGGTGGAAAGGCTGTGTTCACCATGGATAAAATATGAATGCCAAAGGCACACCCCCCAATGACCTAATTCCCTCCAGTCACACCGTACCCGCCTATAGTTACCACCCAGCTAATCCATATCAGTGGATTAATCCATTGATTAGATTACACCTCCTATAATGCAATCATTTTACCTCTGAAAATTCTTGCATTGTTTCACACATGCATTTTGGGGAGACGCCTCATATCTAAACCATAACACCTTTTTAGACCAATTCTTTTTTTTTGTACTTTAAAAAACAGTTTTATTGAGGTATAGCTGACATTTAATATAACACACATATTTAACATGCTCAAATGGATCCATTTTGACACATACAGAACCTGGGAAATCCTGGTCACAATCAAGATAGTTTAGGAAGCCATCACCTTCAGAAATTTCCTCTTGGACTTTGGTAATCCTTTCCTCCTATCCCCTTCCCTCCCCGACCCCTGCAAACTCTGATCTGCTTCTGTCACTATAGATTAATTTGCATTTTACAGATTTTCATTACATAAAGGGAATTATGTAAGGTACGCTGTTTTTTGGAGGATCTGGCTTTTCTTACTCAACACAGTTTTTTAGAGATTTACCCATGTTGCCCATATCAATAATTAATTCCTTTATATTCCTGAGAAGCATTCCATTGAATGAATGGACATACTACCATTCATTACTCCATTCGCTTGTTGATTGACATTTGGCTCTTTTCAAGTGCTGGCTATTATAAATGAAGCTGCATGAAGAACTGGGTACAAGTTTTTTTTTCTTTTTGGCAAATACCCGGCACAAAATGGCTGGGCCATACTTAATTTTTAAAGAAAATGCCCAGACTCTTCCAAGGTGGTTGTATTATTTTTACATTCCTTCTAGCATCCTTGTATGTACATATGAGAATTCCAATTCTTCCACATCCTCAACCAAAATTAGTACAGTCTTTTATTTTTAGCCTTATAATAACTGTGTAGTAGTTTCTCATTGTGATTTGAATTTGTATTCCCCTGATGACTAAACATGTTAAGGATCTCTTCATGTACTTCTTTACCATGTGTGTATCTTCTCTGATGAACTGTTCAAATGTTTTTTTAGTTAAATTATTTATTTATTCTAATTCGTTATGCACGATGGCAGAATGCAATTTATTTCATATTACCCATATAGAGCACAATTCTTCAAGTCACTGATTGTACATAAAGTATTTTCACACCATTCGTGTCTTCATACACGTACTTAGGGTAATGATGTCTAACTCACTCCACCATCATTTCTATCCCCTTGCCTGCTCCCTTCCCCTCCCTCCCCTTTGCCCTATCTAAAGTTCCTCCATTCCTCCCATGCTCCCCCTGCATGGCCATTATGAGTCATCATTCTCATATCAAAGAGAACATTCAGCCTTTGGTTTTTTGGGATTGGCTTGCTTCACTTAGCATTATATTCTCCAATGCCATCCATTTACCTGCAAATTTTGCCATGATTTTATTCTCTTTTAATACTGAGTAATGTTCCATTGTGTATATATACCAAAGTTTCCCTATCCAGTCATCTACTGAAGGGCATCTAGGTTGGTTCCATAATTTAGCTATTGTGAATTGTGCTGCTATAAACATGGATGTGGCTGTGTCCCTGTAGTATGCTGTTTTTAAGTCCTTTGGTACAGATGGAGGAGAGGGAATGGCTGGGCCAAATGGTAGTTCCATTCCTAGTTTTCCAAGGAATCTCCATACTGCTTTCCATATTGGCTGCACCAATTTGCAGTCCCAACAGCAATGTATGAGTGTGCCTTTTCCCCCACATCCGTGCCAACACTTATTGTTGTTTGTCTCCATAATAGCTGCCATTCTGACTAGAGTGGGATGAAACCTTAGAGTAGTTTTGATTTGCATTTCTCTAATTTTATGCCAATTCTTTATGACATCTTTTATAGAAAATAAAATTAGAGTTACATTCCATGTAATCCAGTTATCTCGAAGAAGAATCATCCTTCCATTGACACGGAGCATGCAGGATGAGGAATCACAGTAGAGCAACGTCCTAGTACCGTATCTCAGTAGTGGCAGATTTGCAAAGAAGAGATTAATGGTGTTGAGGATGGAGAGTAGGAAAAATAAGAGATGGTATTTTCTTTTAAAAAAAAATCAAAGCATGGAGAAAGGTCAGGTCAAGGCCAAGATGAGAAGGCCAGCAAAAGCACCTTAAAGAAAAGAAAGGTTTGTTGTACAGACTTAAGCCAACTCTCCTGGCTCAGGAGCTTCTAGTCATCTCCTCATCCTTCTCTTTCTGGTGCAGACAAGGAGAAACCCTCACAGACAGGCTTCCTTTAGAGACGTAAATTTCTCTTACAAAAGAATAACTTTGCTACTCCTATACATAGTTTCTCAAAATAACTAGTTCAAATTAATCAACATGCCCACGAAGGGAATTTTGGCCTGGCATCCGGTCACAGTCCTATTGGAGGGTGGTTGTCCCGAGCCCCAGCAGGCATGCGCTGTAAGACTGAGTGTGAATCCCTCAACTGCTTCCTAGGGGACTCTGGTCCCATCTGCAGTGGGAACACAGAATGTCAGTGTCCACACTACCTCTGCCACCGAGGCAGAATAGAAAAAGACAGGTAGAAAGGAGACGAGAGGAAAGGAAAAAGAGATTGCAGCTATAGATCTAAAAATACCCATGATAGCACCTAATCGTCTGCAGTGGTTTAAGCGTGCTCCCCAACACGCATGAGCAGGACCCTAATTTCCTTTACCAGCCGTGTGGGCAGGTGGGTCCACAGGAGGTGTCTGGCTCGTGGGATCAGAGCCCTCCCTCGTGAGCAGATGAATGCTTTCCTCAGACAAGTGGGGCCACCATCTCAAGGGCTCTGCTCTCTTTTCTCTCTTCCTCACCCATCTGCTTGCCCTTCTGCCATGAAGCCTGCACCAGAAACTGAGCAGACTGGCACCAAGGCTCTTGGAGTTCCTAGCCTCCACAACCATGCAGCAAAATAAACTTCTTCCCTTTATAAACTGAAAAGAATAAAAAAAAATTTCAATTAAACCCCATGATCACACTTACTCCCAGATCCATTTTTCCTCCAGGCCTGTCACTCCCAAATTTCTGAAAAACCTACAAGTCTTAAAGTTACTGTAAACTCACTCATCTGTGAAAACTGCCTCATTTTGACTAAGGTTGATGTGTGCCATTAGGTCTATACAATGTATTTTAAGATTAAATAAAACAGAGGGAGATTAAGAATCCCGTAATGCCAGCACATTCCAAACATTATCTATTTGATAGGAGGAGACAGTGTCACCTTGAAGATCCTGGAAGAAGACCAGGCCACCACAAATGCCTTGTGATCCCCCCAAAACGGAGTTCACCAGCTGTTCAACTCCAGGGTTGCAGAGACCCCCAAGCATACTTTTTACCAATCCCAAGGCAACAACTTGGAGGACAGAATGGGGAGGTGTCAGGCATTTTGTCACTTACTCACTCCTGAGGGGCTGCAGGCCAGGGTACAACAGAAAGCCACACGGTGCCTACAAGCAGGGGAAATGTAGAGTATGGATCACATGCCCACCGTGCAGGTGGAGTTCTTCAGATGTTTTATGAGTGATTTCTTTACTTTGCAACCAGGGCCACTCAGTTTAGACCCTCTAGCTCCTAGCTCCCTCTCACCATTTCCTTCGTTATCACATTCTTTAGAATCCTTCTTATCTCGCTGCAAGCTTTGCTAGACACTGATTAGCGTTTAACCCAACACCAGGCTCACGTTGTCCCCCCCGAACACCTTCCCACGCCCACTCCTTACAACATTTCCTTTCAAAGAAGAGCCGAGACCCCAAAGTGGTTCTCACACTCAAGATAGCACTCCTGTTCTGGAAATGCACACTTCCACCTTTCACCTTCTAAAAAAGCTCCTCCTCTTGGATCACATCTGACACATCCTTAAATTCTTTTCTGTGACATGTCAAGAGCCTGGAAGATCCAAGTAGAAGTCTCCTCTGCCTCTGGTAAGACCTCCTCAAACCCCCTATGGTAACAAGAGGGCAGAATGCATTCCAGGGAACAAAGAATGTGGGCATTTGACAGTGAGAGGCGAGCCTTTGATCGTGGCGCACAAGATGTCTATGGTGCTCTGGTCTTCCAGGATCTTCTGTCTGGATAACTTCTGGTAGGTGCCTATATCATAGAGCTCTTAAAATACATCTCCCTTTGCTTTATCTGATCTGAAAATACATTGTGTACACTAACAGTGTACTTGAGCTTTAATCAAAATGAGACAGTTTCCCAGATGAATGAATTTACAGTAACTAAGATTTGTAGATTTCTCATAAAATTGGGAGTGACAGGCCTAGAGGAAATAATGGGTCTGGGAAATAAGTCTGATCATAAGGCTTTTAGATCTTAAACTACAGTCTCTTTTCCTCCCCCTTTGACCCCAGTCTGCCTATCTCTATTCTTTCTGCTCTACCCCTCTATGGCTTTCTTTCACTGAATAAAATCTTTGTTGGTGCCTTGCTTTCCAACACATCCTGAAATTCTTTCCTGTGATAAATATCAAGAACCCTCCAAGACCAAGTTGAGGTCCCCTTCTCCTCTTTTAAGGGACCCTCTCTGGCGGATCTTCTCACACAACTCTGAGACAACCATCTCCCTTGTCTTGAGCAAACTGGCCTCTCATCAGATTTTAGTAAAAGAGATACTGATTGTTGGACTGATTCTTTGTCTAGCACTCTCCTTGCTTTGCCACCAAGTGACTGAATCAGAGAAAATTTTAGAATCTTTCTGGTTCAGGTGCAATGGTGAGGGTACCCTCTGGAGCCTGGGTTGTCAGATCCAAGTACTCATCTCTGCCAACTTGCTAGCCGTGTGGACTTGGGCACGTCATCTAGTCCCTGGGCTTCAGTAAACTTATCCATTAATGTGGTATATATACACAATGGAATATTATTCAGCATTAAAAGAGAATAAAATCATGGCATTTGCAGGTAAATGGGTGGAATTGGAGAATATAATACTAAGTGAAGTAAGCCAATCCCAAAAAACCAAAGGCCAAATGTTTTCTCTGATATAAGGATGCTGATTCCTAATAGGAAGGGGTGGGGAGCATGGGAGGAATAGACGAACTCTAGATAGGGCAAAGGGGAGGGAGGGAGAGGAAGAGGGCATGTGGAGTAGGAAAGGTGGTGGAATGAGATGGACATCATTACCCTAAGTCCATGTATGAAGACATGAATGATGTGATTCTACTTTGTGTACAACCAAAGGTATGAAAAATTGGGCTCTATATATGTAATATGAATTGCAATGCATTCTGCTGTCATATATAACAAATTAAAATTTTAAAAGAGTAAAAAAAACCTTATCCATTAAATAAGGACAATAAGAGTACTTTACACCATAGGGCTGTTATGATAATTAAGTGGGCTAATATTTGTAAAGTTCTCAGATCAGGGCTCAGCACACAGTAAGAGGCACACACGTGCTAAATGAACTAAATAATTATCCTATCTTCTTCCTACCTACACATATGATTGCATTGTGATAAAGAGGAAGTGAGTGGAAGACAAATCAACTTCTTAACCCATTGAGGGTTGTGGGGTTATAGATAAAGGGTAAAGAAATGAAGGACGGGGTCAGGCTAACAAAACACGAGATATTCATGTCTTCTCTGAGAATAGGCAGAGATTTTTCTAGGATTTGGGCACTGCCTCTCTCCATTGCTCTTGTGGTTCTTTATGGTCATTATCTTGGCAGCTGTCAGTCATCCGGGCCCTTGAAGGGTGTCTGTCAGCAGGCAGATGGGATTGTAATGAAGTTAGATGTGCTCTGGTTGTCTGGCGGCCTCCTTGGATTCAACTGGTTTGGGCTAGCCTACCTGAAAAGGGACTTCTGACCTTCAAGTGTCTTGTCCTTAAAGATGAATAAGATGAGGGTCAGGTAGAACTTCAGCTAGATCACCTGGGCAGTACAAAATTAGGGTAGGGTAACACATTCATCCTTTCTTCTCTTTCTCCCTCAAACTTTACTTCATATCTGGGTGGGACATTCTCTAGAGACATTTCCATTGTTACTAGAGTCTTTCCTCACAGGCCCTACCCTGAGGTGGGTCAGGGGTCCAAACAAATCAGGTCCAGCCACTTGCCCCAAAAACCTAACAGAAAAAGACTAATGGTGGAAAGCAGGAGAGGAATTTTAATCAATATGGCCATACTGGGAAGGCAAAGTGAGATCAGATGTCTCAGACCTGTCTTTGGGGCGGGAGGAGAGAGGTCTACATAATCAGCAGTCTTAGCCAAACCGTGGTTTATCATCCTCTCGGTTTTTGTTCTACAAGGTGGCTCTAGAGGGGTTCTTACTGCTTGAGAGGGTCATCTCCACGTGCTGCTCGGGATGTTTATGTACCAGAGCTCTTATTCTATAAGGGAGCACCTCAGTTCCCATGAGGTTATTGTCTGCTTAGGGGAACAGTCTCCTCATGGGGTAATCTGCCCACAAGGCTTCACTGTAAGGCACAGGACAATGACTGGCAACTTGTGGGCACCGTGCCAGGGATCTGGAACAGGACACTGTCAAATCTGGCAGCTGAATGTCCTTGCAAATCTTGAAAATGCTTTACTTTTATCTAGGTTCCTTTGTCTTAAAGGGGGTTGAGTCAGATTAGGTAAATGCAGGGCTAATAAACTTAGTATTACTAGTTTTTAGATGAACAATCCTTAAATGAGAAAGTGGTGCAAAGCTGAGAAGAAATCTGAAGACAGATACAAGATAAAGGCAGAGAGGCCAAGTCTTATCTTGACTTTAGTTACCAATTGGGTTTTTGCTAAAAGTCAGAGCTTTTAGCAAAGACACAATCTCTAAGTCCCTGTTATACCATCTCCTGGCACTCCTGGTATAATAGAAGAGAAGAGAAAATGAACACAAAGTTGCCTCCTGAATTATAAGGTACAGACATACACAAGGAGCTAAGGGAGTCCAGAGGCCATCCTGAACGTTTTGGGGACATGAGGGTCTGCAGCACAGAAAGTGAATATCCATCCCCTCAAAATGAAAAAGTATTTTATTAGCTAAAATGGTGTTTACTAATTAGTTTCCCTACTAATTAGTTTTCCGTAGTGATGGTCAGAAAATGTGGGGATCCAAACCTAGAAATCTAATTTCATCTGTATTGTTCCAGTAATTTCTATCTCCTGTGTCAGTTAACATCTAATACAGTGGCTCTTTATCTCAATTATATGAGAATATTCGTTATGTAAATGCATTGGAAAGCATGCGCTTTAGTAAGTACTCCAGTCTTCAACCTTACTACTTCTCTTGCACATGATCACTTTTAAATGCTTCATCATCAAACATATGGATATACCATAAGAATGAAAATCAATGAATCTTATTTTTTACATCAACCTACAGAAAATCACTTTCACCATATTCTCTCTAATTACTCATTTCAATGTCAAAATACGGAAGACCTACATGTTATGCAATTTCCCTTTTAAGCTTTAAGCTATTTTTATGCTTTAAACTATCTACTGATTTCCTATAAAAAATAAAGATGTTTGTCAACTCCATGTGCATGTCACAGTTAGCATGTTGTGCACAACCTTGAGGAGGTCACTCAGCTCCTTGCTTGAGCTCAGCTTTCCTAACACCTCAGAAGGTTATTGAGAGGATTAGGCAAGGCCCTGAATAAAAAGATCTTTGTAACTCTAAGGGTGCTAGAAAAACTGTAGTCCACTGGCCTTATGCCTAGAGGATTTTCCCATAGTAACATACTCCATTTCTTCCTCTCCTTACCCGCAAAGGTGAAGTTTACCTGATTAATGAATGGACAGCACAAATCTGGCCTCTGTTTGTCCAGACTAGACCAGTGTTAAAATGCCTTATGCATTTTTGATGACTTCCTCTCTGTTCCCACTATTGGCCAACAGAGGACCAGCAGCCCACCCTGTGAGTGGATGTGCTTTGAATGTGCAGGGTGCTATGCCCTGGATATCACAATTAGCATCGATGGAATTCTCCTTTGTGAACTTGATCTTGCTACAGCTGGCATAACTATCAGAGCAGGTTGTCTGTCCCTGCCTTGCAATTCATTAGTCAAACTGTCTGCTCTTTTGATTAGATTATTTCTCAGGTGCGTTGAACCAAGACCTAGACTTATGGAGTACATTACAAAAACTTACCTAACTAAACACCCTAACAACAATGTCAAATTTAACATTGCTCACAGAGAGGATGGTTGCATAGTTTGGATATATGATGTCCCCCAAAAGCTCATGTGTGAGAAGATGCAATAAAGTTTAGAGGTGAAATGGTTGGGTTATGAGAGTCTCAACTTAATTAATGCATCAATCCACTGATAGGAATGAACTGTGGTTGGTGGTGGGTGGCTAGAGGAGGTGGATTGCTGGGGATGTGTCCTTGGCCCTAGGCCTTGATATTTTGTCTGTGGTGAGGGGAGTTGTCACTCTGCTTCCTGATTGCCATGTCCTGAGCTGCTCTCCTCCCCGACACCTTTCTGCCATGGTGTTCTGCCTCATTTCAGGCCCAGAGCAGTGGAGTCAGCCGTCTATGGACTCAGGTCTCTGAAACCATGAGCCCCCCAGAAACTTTTCCTCCTCTAATTGCTCTTGTCAGGTATTTTGGTCTTAGTGACAAAAAAAGCTGGCTTTAAAGATAATATTTTGTTCTATACATCTCTTAATTCCAGTATGATGGTTGATTTTTGTGTAACTTGGCTGGTCCATGGAGTAGCCAGATGTTTTAGCTTTTGTCACTGTGACAAAATACCTGAGAAAAACTACTTAAGGAAGAAAATTTTTATTATGGCTCACAGTTTCAGAGGTTCTGTTCATGTTCAGAGAGCTCCATTGCTTTGGACATGAGGTGAGCAGAACGTCATGGCAGAAAGG
Organism: Marmota marmota marmota; assembly: GCF_001458135.2. NCBI lineage: Eukaryota > Metazoa > Chordata > Mammalia > Rodentia > Sciuridae > Marmota > Marmota marmota. The sequence continues at coordinate 1,882,018 of NW_025999930.1, read as the reverse complement.
CATGGAGGAACAAAACTGGTCCCCCCGCCCACCGCAAGGCACTGGGAAGCAGAGATAGAGAAAGAAGGAGGAGCAGGGAACAAGACATAGTCCCTGAGAACAGTTGCCACCACCTCCCAACAAGGCCATGAGCTATGGGCTCATCAGTGGACTAACCCTCGGGTGAGGTCAGAGCCCTAATGGCCAATCCCTTCCCCAAAGCCCCACCTCTGAACATTGATCCACTGGGCCTTTAACACATGAGCCTTTGTGGAACACTCCAGATCCCAATTATAACACCAGATATTTGGTCAAAACATCACTTGGGAGTCTCTGTGTGAGTGCTTTTGGATGAGAGTAAAAATTTAAATCAACAGACTGCATAAAGCAGATTGCTCTCCGTGAAACATTTGGGCCTCATTCAATCAGCTGAAGACCTGAAAAGAATAAAAGGCTGACTGTCCCCTGAGGAAAAAGGAGAATTCTACTGAGTGGTGGCCTTAAAACTAAAACCTTGGCGCTTCCTGGTTCTAATAGCACATGTTAGCCTTTAGATACAAACTGGGATGTTGGCTCTAATGATAATCACGAGACAGTTCCTCATTAAAATTAAATCTTGTCAGGTGCATCAGTGCACATCTGTAATCCCAGCAACCCAGGAGGCTGAGGCAGGAAGATTGCAAGTTCACAACAAGCTTCAGCAACTTAGTGAGGCCCTCAGCAACTTAGTGAGGCCCTGTCTCAAAATAAAAAATTTAAAAAGGGCTGGTGATGTGGCTTAGTGCTTAAGCACCCCTGGGTTCAATTTACTACCAAAAATAAATAAATAAATCTTTTGATAGATTATATAAAAATTTTATAAAATATATATGTATATATTAAATATATGTGTATATGGAAATAATTTACAGTGTTTTTATACTATGTGTATGTGCACGTGTGTGTGCTTGTATACAGTTTTTTAAATTTGTGCTTGTATACAAGTTTAAAACTTGTAATCAAGTTTCACTTAATTCAGAATTTGATAGAAGATATTTGAAATCACCCCTAACTATTCCTCAATAAAAGAGCTTCCAAATATGAAACAATAAGAACACTGCACTCCAGGGCACACTTAGCTGTGCAGTTAGTGCTTAGAATTTTAATATTTTTATATTTAACTTAATGATAATAAGTAGTGGTTTAGGCATGCTCTATGTCAAGCAATATTCTGAGCATTACAAAACAGCTTGGATAGATTTCTCTCCTGCTTACTACGCAGTCACAAAATAAGTTATAGGAAGAAATAAATTGCAAGGAAATGTTTGTATGGGAAAAAGAAGGTTTTCATCCCTTTTATTCATGTCCAAATGGCTTCACTAGAGAATTCTTCTAAACATTAAAGCAGAAATAATATGATTCATACAAATACTTCCAGAAAATCTTCCTAACTCACTCCCTAAAGCCAGTGTTATTCTTGTCTAAGTTCTTTTTTGTGCAGCTACAACAGGACACCACAAACTAGGTAGTTTATAATGAGCAGAAATGCATTTGGCTCCCTGTCTGGAGGCTGGAAGTCCAAGATCAAGGAGTAGCATCTGGCAAGGGCCTTTCTGCTGCACTGTGACATGTCAGAAGCCATCACAGGGCAAGAGCGCATAGAGCAGAGGAGGGGATCCGCAGAGGGAGGAATGGAGGGACAGAGAGGTACTTGGGGATGAAATTGACCACAGTACATTGAGTATATGTACAAATATGGATCAACAGATCACCACTATTATGTATCATTGTAATGCACTCATAAAAAATTCTTGCAAGGGCAGAACACACTTTTATAACCAACCCATTTTTTGCAATAATGAACCCGTTCCTGAAACAGTGACTTTAATCCATTCGTGAGGGCAGAGCCCTCGTGACCTAATCCTCTCTTAAAGGCCCTACCTTCCTCCATCACTGCATGGGGAATTACATTTCCAGCACACAAACTCTAGAGACACATTCAAACCATAGCAATTTTGAAACTAAAAACAGATGATATTAAACAAAATATAAGCTGCAGCTCCAAATCCCCACAGCACAATGAATCCAAAAATATTAAGAAGTAATAACTTTATTTGTTGCACAGTATGGACCAGTTCAAGCCTAAATGTGTTCTCAAAAATGATGGAGGTTGTTGGGGTGGCGGGGGCGGGGGAGCAATTTGCAAAGGATCCATAGATTCTATGAAGATACAAGCCAAACTGTAGGCAGCTAGTTTGGGATGGGATCTAGGAAAGGAAGTGATTGGCAAGAGCCTTCCTGGGGTCAGAATAAATATTAATCCCTGACCTCAGAGTCACCACATAAAAATAAATAAATAAAGGTTTTGTGTCCAACTACAACTAAAAAATAAATTTAAAAAAAGGAAACAAGTGGAAATTCTGGAACTCAAAAGTACAGTAATCATTTTTTAAAATCAGAGGGATTTGTAATGATGCTTAAACTAGAATAAAGAACTAGCAAACTTTAAGGTAGATAAATAAAGGTCATACAATCCAAAATACAGAGAGAAAAGAGAATGAAGAAAACTAAACTGACATGGCCTGACTTCAAGACTTACTATAAAACCACGGTGATGGAGACATTGTGGTGTTGCTGAAAGAACCAACAGATGAATGATCTGGAATGGAGACCCAGATACCAACCTGCATCACTACAGTCAACTGATCTTGGACAAAGGAGCAAAGGCAATAGAATAGAGCACAGTCTCTTGGACAGATGGTGTTGGAACAACTGGATATCCACATGCAAAATATGATAATCCAGACAAAGACCTTATACCCCTACAGAAATAACTCAAAGTGGATCACAAACCTGAACTTAAAATGCAGAAGCTATGAAACTCCTGGAAGACAGGAAAAGTCTAGATAGCCCCAAGTATGGAGATGACTTTTTAGACGCCATACCAAAGGCACAGACTATGTAAGAAAAAAAATTGGCAAATTGGACTCAATTAAAATTGAGAACGTCTATCAAGAAAATTAGAAGACAAGCCCCAGACTGAAAAAAAGAATTGCAAAAGACATGTCTCATAGAGGACAGATATCCAAACATACACACCAAAAAGCTTAAAACCCAACAATAAAATGAATAATCCAATTAAAAGCTAGCAAAAGATCAGAAAAGATACTTCATCAAAAAGATGAAGCAATGGCTGGGGCTGTGGCTTCAGTGGTAGAGCTCTGGCCTGGCATGCATGAGGCACTGGGATAGATCTTCAGCACCACATATAAATAAATAAATAAAATAAAGATATTGTGTCCATCTACAACTAAAAAAAAAAATTTTTTAAAGATAAAGCAAATAAAATGAAAAGCTGCTCCAGATCATATGTCATTAATGAAGTGGAAATTTTAAAAAATTATGAAATGCTTCCACCTACCTTTTAGAATGGTGAAAATCTGAAACTCTGATAATATTAAATGCTGTCTCTGATGTAGAGCAATAGGAACTCTCGTCCATTGTTGAAGATAATGTGAAATGACACCGTCGCTTTGGAGGGCATTTTATTGGAGTTCCTACAAAAGTAAATATGCTATATATTTAGTAAAACTAAATTTACTTTATGATTCAGTCATTGTACTCCTAAGTATTTATCCAAAGGAGTTGGAAATTTGGGTCCACCCAAAAAAGCCTGTTTTCTTCAAAGCACTCATAACTCTAACATCTCTATCCCTCAGTAGAATATAAATTCCAGGGATGAGAGATTTGCCTTTCTTGCAAAAACCATGACACAGGCCTTAGGACCTAGTATGCAGCAAATTCCAAGGAACATCGAGTGAAGGAATCTAATCCCTGCATCATTCCAGCCTGTGTGTTTTTCTGCATTCGTGGGCACTGGGTTGCCAGGTATCAGGACCACATGAGGGAGCACACACAGCCTCTGTCCCAGTGAAACTCACCCATGGACGAGTCGCACAAATATAACTCGCACCTGGATTTCAGACCATGAATGACATCATTTGGGGAACATATACACTGTAAGAGAAGAGGAAGGGACATAGAGGAACATGTATGTCATGACTGATCATGGAGGCATGTGAAGAAAGTGGCAGCCCAGGGGCAGGCTGTGCAAGGTTTTCAGCCTGCAGTGTCCAAAGATTTGAGAGAGTAAGCGTTCTATGGATTTTCTAGCAAAGTGGGTTTTGTTTGGCAAGAACCACTTCAGTAGAGCAATGGGGCAGAAGATGGAGAGAAAAGGAGCTATGTTGAAAAGGAGGTCAACACAGACAGCTTGCATGGGTGTAAAGGAGTGAGGAGATACGGGAAACGTGACAGCTGAGGTGGCACTATTGGTTGCTTAAGAAGGAAACAGAAATCAGTCCAATTGCTGATGAGCCCATAGAATGGACAATAAGAGGATAAGGGTGAAATGGACACATTAACTGGGCTAATGGCTGAGGTAACAGAGTTCAGGTGAATGGCCAGGTGGAGAGGAGGGTGGCTCTTCCCAGGAGGCAAGGTGAGCAGAGGCAGGTGAGTGTTCTTAGGAATGAAGTTGGAGGAGAGAGGGAGCCGTCAGGGTCGCCCACTTCACTTTGTTCGGCCATGGTATCCAGCATCACCACCGACACCTAACAGATGGCTAATCAATATTTGCCAAATAAAAGAATTATACTTTCAGATAGTGGTGTTATTAAGGAAACTCATGCATAATAGACAAGGTCTGGAATATGCTTTCTGGGAAATGAAAGAGAAAGTTGCCCAGGAGACGATAGAAGTACCAGGTGGTATTTCAATTGCGATTGGCAACTGTGCCTTTGAAATGAAAATGTATTGCTGTTGCGTGTTGCTTCTCCACCTTCCAGGGAGTTCTTTGGGTGGATGGGAGGAGAATGGAGGACTGTGATGTGGCCCTTCTTCCCCAGGAGGTGCAGGAGAAATGCAAAGTAGTAAGGGCTTGGGGACATTGAGGAAGAAAGATTATCATGACAAGCCACTCCATGTATAACAATATGATCAAGAAAGGCAGTGGGCATGGGAAGCAACAGCTGGAGGAGCAGTGGTTGGGAATAAAAGTGGACTGTGAGTAGTTTAAAGTTCCTGCACATCTGAGGATTGGCTGTGGAGATGGCTGGCTGAGAATCCCAACATTGACAAGATGGAGCCATTGAGAGACCATACTATTGGAGGTGGGTGTCCTCCTTGTCCTTCTCCACTTGGACCTCAAGATATATGGTTTTCTCCACCTTGCACTATGAATATATCACACATATTTGATTAAGAAGAACCACCAGGGTTTTATCAGTCATATCATTTAGTAACTACCATGTGCTAGACCCAATACATAAAACATAAAATTTTGCCAAACTGGAAACTGTCCAAACATTTTTGCATAAAAGGGTGTTATTTTCAGAAATTCCACATATATGCTCTAAAATGCAATAACTATAATTTTAACCAGTGAATTATAGCTAGCTAGATCTTGCTATAATTTTTTATTGAGGTATTTCTATTTTCCCTTTTAATCAATAATTTGATCCTCTGTTCAACAGCGACCAGCAACAGTCTAGTTACTCAGTAACATTTGATCAAGTTTCTCAAAAGCTTTTCACCTTAAAGAAATCTATCTGAAGCCCCATGTGGTGCCCCATGCCTGTGATCCCAGCAGCTCAAGAGGCTGAGGCAGGAGGATCACAAGTTCAAAGCCACTTTAGCAACTAAGCGGGGTCCTAAGCAACTCAGCAAGGCCCTGTGTTTTATGTATTTATTTATTTATTTTTGAGAGAAAGAGAATTTTTCAATATTTATTTTTTAGTTCTCAGCAGACACAACATCTTTATTTTATTTGTATATGGTGCTGAGGATTGAACCCAGCGCCCCGCGCGTGCCAGGGGAGCGCACTACTGCTTGAGCCACATCCCCAGCCCGACCCTGTGTTTTAAAAAGTCAGTTTTTTCACCCCTGAGACTAAAGGGACCTGACCAGAACAACTGTAGAAGAGCAGAAGTTCATTTGTGGGCTCACGGTTTCAGAGGTCTCAATCCATAGACAGCTGACTCCATCCCTCGGGGCTCAAGTTGAGGCTGAATATCATGGAGGAAGAGTGTGGCGGAGGGAAGCAGTTCACATGATGATCAGAAAGCAGAGAGAGACTCCACTCTCCAGATACAAAATATATACCCCATCACCAAGTCTCCAATGAGCCACCTCCTCCAGCCACACCCCACCTGCCTCCAGTCACCACTCAGTTAATCCCATCAGGGATCAATTCACTGATTAGGTTAAGGCGATGACCCAATCACTTCTCCAAACCTTCTTACATTGTCTCACACGTGAGCTTTTGGGGGACACTTCACATCCAAACCATAACGTCCTATCTGTAAGTAAAAACTTTTAAAAAGAGCTGGGGATGTGGCTCAGTGGTTACACACCCCTGGGTTCAATCCCTGGTACCAAAAAGAAAACAAAAGAAATCTATCTGAAAACATCACTCATATTTAAACAAACCAGTGTTGAACAAGGGCTACGGTTTTGATTCTTGTCTCTAGTGCATTTCTATGACCTCACCTTGTCTCTTGAACACTGTCTACTCGATTATAAATTAGGATCGCGTGAAACACGCTGTTGTCAGGAACTGTGTTCAGGTGACGGCTGTCAGCAGTCCTCCTTGTGGTCTTTCCACAGTAACAGCTTTGCAGACATGAAGGACCATAGCTAGGAAAATGGAGATGGGTTTTTTTTTTTTTAAGTCTGATTAAGCCCACTCTTCCTTTTTCTATTTCATTTTCTCTGAAGCTGAAGTGCATGAATATTTCCTCTGACCTTTCCTGGGAATGGAAAATAAATTCCCCTATTCAGCAAATCAAACCCTGAGAGACTTTCTCCTTGACAGACTTGGGCCACCTCCATTTCTGCGATGTTATACTGATTATTTCTTTAAAATATTATTTGGCCCAAGGTCATAGAACATATGAGTTCATTCCGAGCATGGGGCTCCCTAGAGGGCAGTGGTACAGCGTCAGCTCAGAATGGCTCTAAAAACTCACAGAGGCCGACTTTCATTAAAAGCACTATTACACTTGTCACTGGCCTTCAGGCACGCTGGTGGACATCAGCATAGTTGAGGGCTGCAAGTGGGATCTACTTCTAGTGCACATTTCTTCTGTGAAATAAAAGCATATTTCTATAAAATGTCTCAGACATTTCTTGCTGTTTAATAATCATGACCACTGCGGTGTTTTCATTACTGTCTGATAAAATTTCATTTTGAAGTTGAGCTTCAAGTGTGCTTTTGTATTGAGGGTGTACACCCCTGTTGCCTTCACGTTTCAAGATATAAGGTTATAATAACAAACCTTTAAAGTCCCTTTCTAAATCTAGCAATTAATTGTAATCCAATTGTGCATAAAGATAAGCATGATTTATTGTCTCTATATTAATCATTAAAAGAAATAAATATAAAGAAAGCATGCCAGTTAAAAACATAGAATGTGGGGTTGCTGACTCATTTCATATATTTAATACTAGAATATTTCAATTATTTTTCCTGATCTTGCACAGAACAGACCAATAGAAATACAATATTGGCATCTTTATTCAGTGTTAGAACCATGAGTTATATGATCATGAAGCTATGTTCATAAATATTTGGGACAGACAATCCTCACAGCAAGTTTGCATTTAAAAATAAGTGTAGTCAAGGTAGAATTTCTTGGGAAGGCTGGAGCAGTGGTGCACACCTGTAATCCCAGCAACTTGGGAGGATGAAGCAAAAAGATTGCAAGTTCAAGGCCAGCCTGGACAACTTAGCAAGACCCTGTCTCAAAATAAAACTAAGAAGGGCTGGGGATGGAGCTCAGTGGTAGCGCACCCCTGGGTTCAATCCCCAGTAGCACACAGAATTTCTTGATCTCTCCATTAATTTTATCAAGAGAATTTTTGTTGAATGCAAGAGTGACACATAAAATGTCAATTTATATTAAATAAAACAGATGATAAAATATCTAAAAGACAAAATAAATGCTGCTGTGGTATATCATACTGTATAGAAATCTATTCACAGTTAAACAATCTTAATGTTGTAAATACATATCTTTTTAGTATACAATTCATAAAAGATATAAATACCCCTATGTTAGCCAAAAATGTTTTCATTGCAAGAAACAATAGCTATATTCAGATTAGAAGAATTTGATTTTGATTCACAGACTGAGATTTGGAGACAGTTTCTACCTCTCTCAGCATTATTTGTAACTGCTTAACTTCATTCTCAATTAAATTTTTTTCCCTTTGATACTAAGATTGTCTCTGCCAGATTTGTGAATCACTGGATTTAAGTAAAACAAAGATCCATCTTGCCCCAGAACTGGAATATTATAATCTCACAGAGGGTCTGTGGTCCTAATTTTAGCACACACTTACCCCAGGACCAATAGCTACAGTAAATAATATAAGGAGCATGGTTGATTAGGATTCATCAGTCACCTGTGCCTACAGTCAGAGGGCAGCAATTTACAACTGGAAGAGATTGTTGAATAGAAAAAAATAACATTGGGCTTCCGCCTTCTCTCTCTGACTTTAACAAAGAACTAAATGGCTGTTGCACTTGATATTCTGCCCATGGATGAAGTGAAGGTAGGCTGAGTAGTCATGGCTGGCATAAGATTTTAGGAAACAGAATACCTAATGATAGAAAGAAAGACATGGAGAGAATACCACTCATCTACCATGATGCCTAACAAAACTTTCCTTATGGAGGACATGTTTTATATCTATCCAATATGGTAGCCAAGTGTGGTTACTTGGCATTCAAAATGTGATTTTTGTAACTAACAAACCAGATTTTTAGTTTTATTTAATTTAAGAATATACTTAAATTTATAGAGATATAGTGTAGCCTTCCTCATAGTGATGAAGATCTAGTCTGTTTACCTTTATGAAAAAGTCACTGTTCCTGTCAGCCTTTGTATCAGTCCATTTTCTATTACTATAACAAAATACCTGAGGCTAACTCTAACTTATAAAGAAAAGAGGTTTAATTAGCTCATAGTTGTAGAAGCTGATTATCCAAACAGCATGATGCCAGCTCTGGTGAGATCCCCTGGTTGCATTACATCACAGCAGATGGCATCATGAAGGAAACACACATGGGAGGAAGAGATCATAGGTGTATCATCCTTAAAGGAAAGGAGGACAGTAAAACCTCACGTCTGCATGCTCCCTTGCTGTTTCCTAAAACTTTGATAAATTAAGGGAACAATGAAGCAAGCCTGGACCAGAATGTGCAGATACATGCTGTCTTGAAGGACACCAGCTTTCTCTTAGGCACACTGGGAACTAGGGCACACACTACTGCTATCTGCAGAGGGCTGCCCTCTTGCACGTACACCAGGACAGTTGCTCCTTGGGATCCTGGTCAGACAAGCAAACTAAGCTGATACTGATGATGTCACTGTTTCTGCAGCCTAACATATAACACCCTAACATATAACATATAACAACACTTGTGGTTGTACATGATGTGAGGTCTCACTGGTCATGTATTCACGTATGAACATAGGAAAGTGACGTCCAATTCATTCTGCTATCTTTCCTATTCCTATCCCCTCTCCCTTCCTCCCACTCTGCCCTGTCCAATCCAGTGAACCTCCCCTACTCCTCCCACCCCCACCTATTATGAGTCAGCATCCACATCTCAGAGAAAATCCAGCCTTTGATTCTTTGGAATTGGTTATTTAACTTAGCATTATATTCTCCAGTTCCATCCATTTGCCAGCAAATGCCATAATTTCATTCTTCTTTATGGCTGAGCAATATTCCATTGTGCATGTATATTATAGTTTCTTTATCCATTCATCTGTTGAAGGGGACCTAGGCTGGTTCCATTGCTTAGCTATTTTGAATTGAGCTGCTATAAACATTGATGTGGCTGAATCACTGTAGTATGCTGATTTCAAGTCTTCTGGGTATATGCCAAGGAGTGGTGTAATTGGGTCAAATGTTGGTTCCATTCCAAGTTTTCTTTCCATAGTGGTTGCACCAATTTGCAGTCTCACCAGCAATGTATGAGTGTACCTTTTCCCCCACATCCTTGCCAACATTTATTGTTACTTGTATTCTTGATAATTGCCATTTTGATTGGAGTGAGATGAAATCTCAGTGTAGTTTTAATTTGCATTTCTCTAATGGCTAGAGATGTTGAATATTTGTTCATATATTTATTGACCGTTCCTATTTCTTCTATGAAGTGTCTGTTCAGTTCCTTCACCCATTTATTGATTGTGTTATTTGGGTTTTTTGTTGTTGTTGTTGTTGTTAAGTTTTTTGAGTTCTTTGTATATCCTGGAGATTAATGTTCTATCTGAAGTGCAGGTGGCATAGATTTTCCCCCATTCTGTAGGCTCTCTCCTCACAATCTTGATTGTTTCCTTTGCTGTGAAGAAGCTTTTGAGTTTGATGCCTTCCCGTTCATTGATTCCTGGTTTTATTTCTGGTGCTTTAGTCCAATACTGTCTTTGGGCACTTTTGTTGGCCTGTCTGAAACCTGACCCACTGCCCTGGCATAACTGGGTTGTGGATATGACACCCAGCAAGTCAGAAAGACAGATCAGAGAGACAGATTTCAGTCTCTCTCTTTAAACAACTCACTCTCGTAGACACTACCTTGGGATCCCCTGAGAACCCCATGGATCTCTCCCATGGGCAGTACCCCCAGGGACCTAAGTACTTCCCACTGGCCTGACCTCTTAAAACTCCCACAGCTTCTCACACAGTCACACTGAGAACTAACCTTCCAACAGGTGGAAGAGGTGGTGGCTCCTTTAAGAGATGTGGCCCCTTAAGCTATATCCAAACCCTAACAGTCTCTGTTAGTCTTTGACTATTATAATTATACAAGGCAAAATCACCCTTTCAAAAAGCTGTATAGTGTTCCTTATTCCTTTAACAACTAAACAGAAAATGAACTGCAGATACTTGAATATTCTCCTCCATATTCATTTTTAACTTCAAAAATAGGATAAAATTTTAAAAAGCTTATTATTGGTAACTCAAAAATTTCATGATTTCCACGTGATTGTTACAATTGCACCGTGTTGAATAAGCATTGACATAAAAGGTATTTAAACACAACATGAAAATGAAGTCACACCATAAGTGTATTATATAGTGCACTTACATCCCTTCCAGTTTTAAAATTAAAAATGCATGACTAATTTGAATCTTGTGGACTACTATAATCTTTGTTCTGAAACAAGCCGACAGACTTTTAAGAGAGGTAAAATTGAAATAATAGTAGCCATTTACCCTTTTAATAACTATCATTTTTTAGACACGTGCTAAGCACATTTATATATATTTCATTAATTTTACTTGGACTTTACAACAACCCTTTATTTTAGGATTATTTCATGGCAAAGAGATAGCTGCCACCCACTCAGACTAGCTGAAACTACACAAAACAGAAAAGGGAGTTGGGAATGGTGGCACCCAGCTACTCGGGAGGCTGAGGCAGAAGGATCACAAGTTCAAGGCTAGCCTCTGCAACCTAGAAAAACCCTGTCTCAAAATAAAATCTCAACAGGGCGGGGGGGGTGTGACTCAGCGGTAGAGCATCCCTGCCTTCAATCCCCAGCCCATGAATTATCCTCACTTTATGTTTCAAGAGAGTTTTAGGAAAATCAGACCCGACTCCACTTTGTGATCAGATAGACCAAAATGGGAACCTCATTTTAACCTGACCTTTGGAAAATAAACTACCAATTAACGACCAATTCTCTGGTTTTTATAAAGAAATAAAAGTTTTTATGAAGAGATCATAGAGCATGCAGTACATAAAAATGCCGGCCACTTACCCACTCTACTCCTGGCCCCACGGTCAGAGGTCAGACGAAGGCCCGAGGCCCTACTGGAGAAGTTTACAATGTCATGTGCTAAGTGCTCTGTGGACAAGCTCAACTAACTAACTAAACAAGGCAGAGGGAAAGGCTCTGTCTCCTGCCCTCCAACCCATGGATGTCGTTCCATCCCCTTTTGTCTCAGAGGAGAACTCATTTTCGATTTCCATCTCCTTCGGTGTTTGTGATATAACCTTATAAACTATTTCTTCCCCTGTGTATCTCTTTCTGTACAGAAGAACAATGATTGCATTCTAAATGGATTAAACAAACGAAAGAACTCCTTGTTTATTGGCATTCCTACTGAGCACAGCACAAGAAAATGGTTATTTTTGAGATCAAAAACATCATGTCTATATCACCTGTCTCTTGTCTTTTAAAAATTAGAAATCTGAACACAAGTGGAATGAGAAGGGAACTAATATAGATTCTTTTCTCTATTATCCAGAATCGAATCTTCAAATGAACTCATTATATCCTAGATAAAGTTATCGCTTAGGTCACCGAATTTTAACCGTTTAATCTCTGAATCTTGTTTTCACCAAGTTTTGAAGAAAAACTTTCAAAAATGTCTTCCATTCTTTTCTCCTTCCTTAAAATCATGTATAATATATTTAAATATTGTCAAGTTGCTTTCGATTTACCAGATATGACATCTATATGAATGTCTAGTTTTAATGGATTTTTATTGATGCCCCTTCTAGAAGTAGCAATTAAATGTCTCTGTTTAAAATAAATTTCAGTTTAGATTCCAGTCTGCTCTTGACCATATAGGAGGAGCTTCAAGTTCGTCTGAATCTCCCAAGCATGTGGATGTGGGCCTAGCTAAAGGGCTGAGGCTCAGAGGGTGCCACAGTGTGGGGAAGGTGAAGGCCTCCACAGATGAGCCTCGTCTCTCTCAGGATGTGAGACATGCGGGTTGCTATGGTGCCATCAATGACCGAATGGAAAGAGAAGAGAAATACCATTATAGACAAGGAGCTCATTTCTAAAAATCTTTCAGGATATTTCTTCCTGAAAGAAGAAATTCTTTCATCCCAGTTCTTTGGGATGGACCCTGAAATAGCACGGCCTGCTCCCTTGAAACAAGAGGGCATCAGATCACTTTATTTTATCAAGTAAAATACCCTAAGGTTCTTTAAACAGAATGGTTTAAAGACTGGCTTATTCTCGAGGTTAACCTGTGGGTTGCCAAACAGTGAGAAGCAGGCCATTGAGGGGAGAGCAAGGAAAAGTTGTGGGTCCAGAACAGGAGGTTTTATGACTTCTGGTGGAATGAGAAAATTTTGGAAGTTTAATAGGATTTCAATGAATCTCACGAACACTTGACATTTTATAGATAAGAAAGAGGCTGTCCACTTTCCGACTCCATATTGATTCAACAAACTGGGGTTTGTGCCAACACACAGAACTTGAACTTTTTCTTGAAAGCTGTGGGAAGTCACTAAAGGATTTTAAGCAGATTTGGGGCAGATGGGGGTCTTAAAAGATCATTACATAGCAACATGAACGAAGAGCTACAGGGAAGGGTATTTGGAGACAAAGAAGACAGTTAACTCTTTGTGTAATGATTCGAAAGAAGTGAAAAAGGAATGGATTTAGGCTACTGCAGTAATGGGGAAGGGGACAGATAGAAGAGTTGCCATGGAAACAGACCTGGGCCACTTGGGATCTTTTCAGCGTAGTAGGTGGAACAGGACAGCAGTGGTGAGAAGGGTCTATATGGGAAGTGTCCCTCCAGTTTTGAGTCTGAGTGACAAGGTGTGCAAACTTTGGATGACTTCCCTAAGTCTGCCCTTTCTTACTTCTGCAAAAGGCACTTCCTCCTCTTCACGGTGAGGTCTCATCTGCACTTTGTCACAGCTTGCAGGAAAACTACGTCCTCTGAGTGGCCTCCCTTAGCCCTTAGCAAAGAGTTCTGCATATGAATCTGCATGTTCAAAGCTGTGAAATTCGCCCTGCCCTCTTCTCTTTCAACAAAGTCTTTCTCGGCAAGTCTTTTGTTCAGAAAACAGAAATATTATTTTGCAAGACAAAAGTAGATTGTTGATTTTAATAAATGGGTACCTCTAGACAAATAGGGATAAAAATCAGATGCCAAAAAGTCAAAAACAAAGATTCTTATTCTACATTTTATTCCCAGTGAAATCAGCCTCCTGCCCCAAGGCCTCATATCCTATAACCATCCTTCTCCATCAAGCTCAGGCCAATATTCTACCCACCTTGAGCCTAAATTTGAGTGCTAGTTCAATCAGATTTTACTCAGGGAAAAATCATACCAGCAGAGATCTGAATTATATTTTCTTCCAAATTGCCATGAACATCTAAAAAGGAGTGCTTGGTACATGTCAGGTCAAGTAGCAAATCCTGCTGCCTGCATTGATTATTTAACCATCAAAAGCTCTCCCTGGGGCTGGGGTTGGGGCTCAGTGGTAGAGCACTTGCCTAACATGTGTGAGGCACTGGGTCCGATCCTCAGCACCACATAAAAATAAATAAACAAAATAAAGGTCCATTGACAACAAAGAAAAAAATATTTTTAAAAAAGGTGTCTGTGTTAAATATTATTATCATCCTCTTCAACAAATGGGAAACTGAGTCCTAAAAAGATTGCTGACCTACCTCAGAGCATCCTGTAGATCTGGGATTTCCCAGGAGGCACAGAGGCCTGTGAAGTCTAACACCCCTAACAGGTAAAGGAAAGTTCTGATTTGCTCTCACAATGACTTTTCTCTGTGCACATATGGGTGTGTTTGTGTTTCCTCTTGTTCAAAAAAAAATCATGTACACAAATATTAGGGGACTGTGTACTCCAGAGGCTAGCTCTTATTCTCCATTGCTTTTTTTTTTTTTTTAACTGCTAAGGGGACTTACCACTGAAATACATCTCCCACGTTTTGTTGTTTTTGTTGTTGTTGTTGTTTTTGAGACAGGATTTACCTAATTTGCCCATTAGCTGGGATTACAGATGTACACCACTCCATTGCTTCGAGAACAATGAGATTCTTCCTTCAATGTCATCCCCAGTAAAACCTTACCACATAGAACATGCTGAACCGGTTGCTGTAACGGAGATGAAGTTCCACCGATGTGCTGGCTGGGGCTCTGGAGCAAAGGCTAGTCCAAATTATCTTCTTCAAGGCAGCCCTGTGTCACTCCAAACATCTCATACTTCAATTTGAAATGGTTCTTCTAGTTTTGGGGTTCTTTAATAACCATTTTTTTTTTTTTGCCAGGTAGTCTGGCAAAGCTGCAGAACATCGGGTCTGGAAGGATCTTAAAGATCAGCAGCTCAGCATTGACCTGAGTCTTGAGGTGGCTGGATGTCCCAGCTTCCTTTCTGCTGCACTGTTCTTTAGGAAATTTTTCCTTTTGCCAACCAGTGATGTAGGACCAATGAGGCTGAACACCCAAGGACTTTCCAGGAAGCAGGTTTATTTTTGCTGCAGTGGTTCAGAGAGGCTAATGTCTAAAATTAATCTCTGGACCTCAAGTCTGGAAATCCTTCAAACTTTACTCTCAGTGGGGTAGTTACATATCAGCGGGTGGGTACATAACAGTTACTCCTCATCCCATATATTTAAGCTAAACAGCAGTTTTACAAGTTTTGCCAAGAAAACAGAGATAGTACCTGTTGCATAGCGACAAGCCTTTCTTTTTTTTTTTTTAANCACTTCAGATAGAGCCCTAATATCCAAATGCCACATTTTTTTTTATCCATTCATCTATAAGAAAACAAATAACCCAATCAACAAATGGGCCAAAGACCTGAACAGACACTTCTCAGAGGAGGACATACAATCAATCAACAAGTACATGAAAAAATGCTCACCATCTCTAGCAGTCAGAGAAATGCAAATCAAAACCACCCTAAGATACCATCTCACTCCAGTAAGATTGGCAGCCATTATGAAGTCAAACAACAACAAGTGCTGGCGAGGATGTGGGGAAAAGGGTACTCTTGTACATTGCTGGTGGGACTGCAAACTGGTGCGGCCAATTTGGAAAGCAGTATGGAGATTCCTGGGAAAGCTGGGAATGGAACCACCATTTGACCCAGCTATTGCCCTTCTCGGACTATTCCCTGAAGAACTTAAAAGAGCGTACTACAGGGATACTGCTACATCGATGTTCATAGCAGCACAATTCACAATCGCTAGACTGTGGAACCAACCCAGATGCCCTTCAATAGATGAATGGACAAGCCTTTCTTGAGGCAGACTCTATCACACCTTTTGTGTGCAAACCTGGCACTTACAAGAAAGAGGGAGCCTCAACCACAATGCCCTCTGCAGAAACCCTGCTGACATTCTCTTGACACTCTACGGTAAAATCTTGGTAATTATGGGGAGGGTCTTTGGAGAAGCTTAATTACGGCAAGAGTCTTTTGGGTGGGGGCACCTGGTCTGCTTCACCAGGACTCCATAAAGCAGAAGTGACAGAGGGAGCTTTGTAAAGGATTTGGAGGGAAGGGCAGGCCTTGCTGTGACACTTTGAGAAGTAAATAACCTTTGATGAGGCAGGACTTCTCCAGGGAAGCACAGCCTGAACTGGTCCTTCCTGCTGTGCATCCTGCCTGTCTCACTCATTCACCTGAACACCTGCCTCCAAAAGCAGTGAGCTCCACATCACCTGGTTTACAAGTGGGCGCCTCCCTAGAGGCTTTAAAAGAAATCAGAGGTGTCCACTCATTCAGACTGGTAGCCTGTAAGCTCCATGAGGGCAAGACATTGTCTCCTGGGTGCCTGGGAAAGTAACACGGGAACCCTGGGGCAGAAGAGGCACTCAACACACCTTTACTTAATAATGACACTAGTGTACACTCTAATAAACTGATTTAAATGACTGCTTTAAGAGTTGTAAGTGTAGATGTGACTTCTTTTTTTTAATACCTTTATTTTATTTTTTTTATTTTTATGTGGTGCTGAGGATCGAACCCAGGGCCTCACGCGTGCTAGGCAAGCACTTTACCACTGAGCACAACCTCAGCCCTAGATGTGACTTCTTAAATGCAGAAATTTTAGTACAGAAGCCAACTGATCATTATCAGGAAGCCCTGGGTCATTATTTTACAATCTGTAAAACAATAGGAAAACATAAATTCGGTAAACCACAGAGTTGACCACTGTATCTGATTGAGATTATTCACCTGCTCATGGACAAAAATCTATTGGGTACATATTTGGTATGTTTAAGAAAGCTTAACTGGGGGCTGGGTTTGTAGCTCAGTGTTAGAACTTGCCTACCTAGCACATGTGAGGCACTGGGTTCAATCCTCAGCACCACATAAAAATAAAAGAAAGGTATCATGTCCATCTATAACTAAAAAATAAAAATAAAAAATCTTAATTAAAAAAAAGAGAAAGCTTTACATTTCAAAAAGGAGGTTAGTTAGTTTTTCGCTAGAAACCTTTAATGGTGAAAATATATCTCACTCTGACTCTTTAACCAGATGTACCAACCAAACCTTTACAAAGAACATCTACTCTTGGGAAATATTTTCAATTTTACTATTTCCCGTTTTAATTCCCATTGACATTAACAGCCAGCATTTGCCATGACATTCAAAAAAGACATTTTAAACAACCATTTTAAAGGACTGCTGAGATGTTTTATGCTATCTATAAATTTGTAGTGGAAAATATAGTATTCTTAAAATTTTTCAATGACAGTCGTGCATTAATGATTTATTATAACAATTAGCTTCACAGAGATTTATAGACTCTTTTATAATCTTGAATTATGCCTGTAAATTTTTAAATGAGGCACTTGTGAGTTAGGACCCTGTGAGTTTTGAAAGAACAATCTGTAATATATTACTGATTTGTTTGTTATGGCATTTTATGCCTACCTTATGTTAAAATATATAATATCCAACTCTCAAAATTCTAAGGACAAGAAATAACAGGTACATATTTCCATACACTAGTTTACAAGGCTGATTTATTTACTTGACGTGGGTAATTAGATTAATGTCACAGGAAATTCATATGAATCAAAAGATACGAGTAAATTAGACCCTTACGATAATTTTTATTTCAATGAGCTGCCTGTTTCAATGTCAAACTTTCTAACAAAATCACATAAACTTTATGGTGCCATCTTTTGAGGACAGTTCAAATTTAACTGTGCATGCTCTGTTTCCAAGTTTTTGGAATAATTTTTTTAACAATTTTTAAAAAGGTACACTTGAAAGAAGCCCCTCTGTTGTTCCTCTTGTATAGAGAGCCACATGGCCACACAAGCATATTTCAATATTGTAATAATTTCTGCTCTTCCTGAGTTATTCATACATTTTCTCTCATCTTCACCTCACCACCATAATCTTAAACAACTAAGTCTACATTTTTGAGCATCAGCCAGGGCAGATAGATACCAAGGACTGTGTCTCTAACCCTCATAATGAGACCTCGGGATCCCTCAGCAAGGAAGTCAAACCAAGGCTCAGAACAAGCTGTGGATTCTAAAGTTGAACTCCTTCCTTCCAGTCATCATGCCTCTCTAAAGTGTTCACTCAAGATTTAGCCTTATGCCACATCACAGACAGAAGGCACATCCAATATTTTTAAACAGTGTTTGAATTCACTTCTTTTACAATATCTTGAAAAAAAAATAGCATTTCCACTCAGGTTGTTTCAAATGAAAAGACATTTACTATCTTAAATTTGTCATTCACTCGGAAGGTCCTAGGTTTTTCTAAAAACATAATTTCCATTTCTGAGAAAGTATGACTCTTTTACATAAGTAGCATGATATCATATGGATGCTCTGCAAACTCGGTGCTTCTTTTAAAAGAAAAATCTTTAGTTTGAATTGACAACTAAAATCGTACAACTTCAGGGGGTGCCACATGGTGCTTGGACACTTGTACACATTGTGTAACATTCAATTCAGGGAAAGTCTGCTTTCTCCTCCACCAGATTTCATTTCCTTACAGTGAAAACATTCAAAGTCCTTTATTTATTTATTTATTTATTTATCCTTAAAACTTTTGTTCAAAACATTACAATGCTCTTGACATATAATATTTCATATATTTGATTCAAGTGGGTTGTGAACTCCCATTTTTACCACTTGTACAGATTGCAGAATCACATTGGTTACACATCCACATTTATACATACTGCCATACTAGTGTCTGTTGTGTTCTGTTGCCTTTCCTATCCCCTTCCTATCCCCCCTCCCCTCCCCTACCCTCCCATCTTCTCTCTCTACCCCATCTACTGTAATTCATTTCTCTCTCTTGTTTTTTTTACCTTTCCCCTCACTTCCTCTTATATGTAATTTTGTATAACAATGAGGGTCTCCTTCCATTTCCATGCAATTCCCCTTCTCTCTCCCATTCCCTCCCACCTCTCGTCCCTGTTTAATGGTAATCTTCTTCTCATACTCTTCCTCCCTGCTCTGTTTTGAGTTGCCCTCCTTATATCAAAGAAGACATTCAGCATTTGTTTTTTAGGGATTGGCTAGCTTCACTTAGCATAATCTGCTCTAATGCCATCCATTTCCCTGCAAATGCCATGATTTTGTTATTTTTTAGTGCTTAGTAATATTCCATTGTGTATAAATGCCACATTTTTTTTTATCCATTCATCTATTGAAGGGCATCTAGGTTGGTTCCACAGTCTAGCTATTGTGAATTGTGCTTCTATGAACATCGATGTAGCTGTATCCCTATAATACGCTCTTTTTAGGTCTTTGGGGAATAGTCCAAGAAGGGGAACAGCTGGGTCGAATGGTGGTTCCATTCCCAGCTTTCCCAGGAATCTCCATACTGCTTTCCAGATTGGCTGCACCAATTTGCAGTCCCACCAGCAATGTACAAGTGTACCCTTTTCCCCACATCCTCACCAACACTTGTTGTTTGACTTCATAATGGCTGCCATTCTTACTGGAGTGAGATGGTATCTTAGTGTGGTTTTAATTTGCATTTCTCTGATTGCTAGAGATGGTGAGCATTTTTTCGTGTATTTGTTGATTAATTGTATATCCTTCTCTGAGAAGTGTCTGTTTAGGTCCTTGGCCCATTTGTTGATTGGGTTATTTGTTTTCTTATTGTTTAATTTTTTGAGTTCTTTGCATACTGTTGAGGGCCACACCAAGTCAGGATGACGCATGGCATTTTTGCCAGAAGTAGTGGTTGAGAGGTGACGCCAGCGAGCCATTAAGATGATGACTTTTGAGTTCTCGCAGAGTTCCCGTTGAGTTCCCGTTGAGCTCTCGCAGGGATTCCTGAAGAGTTCGCATTGTTTGGGGAAGTGCCGGAGGAGGGATTTTCTGCTTGGTGGTTCCTGGAGGAGCCGCGTGGCATTTGGGAGAGTTCCTGGGGAGCATGTGTGGAGTGTGCTGGTGGAGTTCAGAAATAAAGTTTGTTCCTGCTTGAGTGGCTCGTGATTTGTGCCCAGCCAGACTGCGGCAGTATACTCTGGATATTAGGGCTCTATCTGAAGTGTGAGGAGTAAAAATGTGTTCCCAGGATGTAGGCTCCCTATTTACCTCTCTTATTGTTTCTTTTGCTGAGAAAAAACTTTTTAGTTTGAGTATGTCCCATTTGTTGATTCTTGATTTTAACTCTTGTGCTATAGGTGTCCTATTAAGGAATTTGGAGCCCAACCCCACGAGATGGAGATTAGAGTCAACTTTTTCTTCTATCAGACGCAGAGTTTCTGGTTTGATACCTAGATCCTTGATCCACTTTGAGTTAACTTTTGTGCATGGTGAGATAAAGGGATTCAGTTTCATTTTGTTGCATATGGATTTCCACTTTTCCCAGCACCATTTGTTGAAGATGCTATCCTTTCTCCATTACATGCTTTTAGCACCTTTGTCAAATATAAGGTAGTTGTAATTTTGTGGATTGGTCTCTGTGTCCTCTATTCTGTACCATTGGTCCACCCACCTGTTTTGGTACCAGTACCATGCTGTTTTGTTACTATTGCTCTGTAGTATAGAGTCTGGTATCGCTATACCACCTGTTTTACTCTTCCTGCTTAGAATTGCTTTTGCTATTCTGGGTCTTTTATTT
Source organism: Marmota marmota marmota (assembly GCF_001458135.2). Taxonomy (NCBI): domain Eukaryota; kingdom Metazoa; phylum Chordata; class Mammalia; order Rodentia; family Sciuridae; genus Marmota; species Marmota marmota. The sequence continues at coordinate 1,861,159 of NW_025999930.1, read as the reverse complement.
TTCCAGATGAATTTCATGATTGCTTTATCTATTTCTACAAGAAATGCCATTGGGATTTTGATTGGCATTGCATTAAACCTATAGAGTACTTTTGGTAATATCGCCATTTTGATAATGTTAGTTCTGCCTATCCATGAACAGGGTATATTTTTCCATCTTCTAAGATCTTCTTCTATTTCTCTCTTTAGAGTTCTGTAGTTTTCATTGTATAAATCTTTCACCTCTTTTGTTAGGTTGATTCCCAAGTATTTTATTTTTGGGGGGCATATTGTGAATGGGGTGGTTGTCCTCATTTCCATTTCAGAAGATTTGTCACTGATATACAGGAATGCCTTTGATTTATGCGTGTTGATTTTATATCCTGCCACTTTGCTGAATTCATTTACTAGCTCTAGAAGTTTCTTCGTAGAACCTTTTGGGTCTGCTAGGTATAGGATCATGTCTTCTGCAAATAATGCCAATTTAAGTTCTTCTTTTCCTATCTTTATGCCTTTAATTTCTTTCATCTGTCTAAGTGCTCTGGCCAGTGTTTTGAGAACTATGTTGAATAGAAGTGGTGAGAGGGGGCATCCCTGTCTTGTTCCAGATTTTAGAGGGAATGCCTTCAATTTTTCTCCGTTTAGAATGATGCTAGCCTGAGGCTTAGCATAGATAGCTTTTACAATGTTGAGGTAAGTTCCTGTTATCCCTAGTTTTTCTAGTGTTTTGTACATAAAGGGATGCTGTACTTTGTCGAATGCTTTTTCTGCATCTATCAAGATGATCATATGGTTCTTATCTTTAAGTCTATTGATGTGGTGAATAACATTTATTGATTTCCATATATTGAACCAGCCTTGCGTCCCAGGGATGAATCCTACCTGATCATGGTGCACAATTTTTTTGATATGTTTTTGTATCCGATTTGCCAGAATTTTATTGAGGATTTTTGCATCTAGGTTCATTAGAGATATTGGTCTGTAATTTTCTTTCTTTGAAGTGTCTGTCTGGTTTTGGAATCAGGGTGATGTTGGCCTCATAGAATGAATTTGGAAGAGCTCCTTCTCTTTCTATTTCCTGAAATAACTTGAAAAGTATTGGTATTAGTTCTTCTTTAAAGGTTTTGTAAAACTCCGCTGTATACCCATCCGGTCCTGGGCTTTTCTTGGTTGGTAGTCTTTTGGTGGCTTATTCTATTTCCTCCATTGATATTGGTCTGTTTAAGTTGTGTGTATCCTCCTGACTCAATCTGGGCAAATCATATGACTTAATAAATTTATCGATGTCTTCACTATCTTCTATTTTATTGGAATATAGGGTTTCAAAATAATTTCTAATTATCTTCTGTATTTCTGTAGTGTCTGTTGTGATGTTGTCTTTTTCATCCCGTATGCTAGTAATTTGAGTTCTCTCTCTTCTTCTCTTCGTTAGCATGGCTAAGGGTCTGTTGATCTTATTTATTTTTTTGAAGAACCAACTTTTAGTTTTGTCAATTTTTTCAATAGTTTCTTTCATTTCAATTTCGTTGATTTCAGCTCTGATTTTAATTATTTCTTGCCTTCTGCTACATTTGCTGTTGTTTTGCTCTTCTTTTTCTAGGGTTTTGAGATGAAGTGTGAGATCATTTATTTGTTGGTTTTTTCTTTTTTTGAGGAATGACCTCCAGGCAATGAATTTCCCTCTTAAAACTGCTTTCATTGTGTCCCATGGATTCTGATATGTTGTGTCTGTATTTTCATTTATCTCTAAGAATTTTTTGATTTCCTCCTTTATGTCTTCTGTAACCCATTGATCATTCAGTAACATATTGTTCATTTTCCAAGTGCTGTAGGATTTTTCCTTCCTTCTTTTATCATTGATTTCCAGTTTCATTCCATTATAATCAGATAAGATGCATGGTATTATCTCCACACCTTTATAATTTCTAAGGGTTGCCCTATGGCATAATATATGGTCTATTTTTGAGAAGGATCCATGTGCTGCTGAGAAAAAAGTATATCCGCTTTTTGATGGTTGATATATTCTATATATGTCGGTTAAGTCTAGGTTATTAATTGTGTTACTGAGTTCTATAGTTTCTTTATTCAACTTTTGTTTGGAAGATCTGTCCAACAGTGAGAGAGATGTGTTGAAGTCACCCATAATTATTGTGTTGTGGTCTATTTGACTCTTGAACTTGAGGAGAGTTTGTTTTATGAACATAGCAGCACCATTGTTTGGTGCATAAATATTGAAAATTGTTACATCTTGTTGGTGAATGGTTCCCTTTAACAGTATATAGTGTCCTTCTTTATCCCTTCTGATTAACTTAGGCTTGAAGTCGATTTTATTCAATATGAGTATGGCCACTCCTGCTTGCTTCCGAGGCCTGTGTGAGTGGTATGATTTTTCCCAACCTTTCACATTCAGCCTGTGTATGTCTTTTCCTATCAGATGTGTCTCCTGAAGGCAGCATATTGTTGGATCTGTTTTTTTTAATCCAAGTTACCAGCCTATGTCGCTTTATTGGTGAGTTTAAGCCATTAACGTTTAGGATTACTATTGATATATGGTTTGTACTTCCAGTCATGTTTGATTATTTATTTATTTATTTATTTTTAATTTGGTTTGTTTTTCCCTCTTTGATTAGTTTTTTTTTCCCACCCTCGCTCTACTGAGGTACTTCCCACTGTTGGTTTTGGTTATTGTTTTTCATTTCCTCTTCGTGTAGTGTTTTGCCCAAGATGCTTTGCAATGCTGGTTTTCTAGCTGCGAATTCTTTTAACTTTTGTTTATCATGAAAGATTTTTATTTCGTTGTCGAATCTGAAGCTTAATTTTGCTGGATACAAAATTCTTGGTTGGAATCCATTATCTTTCAGTGTTTGAAATACATTGTTCCAGGATCTTCTCGCTTTCAGCGTCTATGATGAAAAATCAGCCGTTAACCTAATTGGTTTACCCCTGAATGTAATCTGCCTCCTTTCTCTTATAGCTTTTAATATTCTCTAGGATTTGGACATCCGTTTCCTTTTTCATGTCTGGAAAGCTTTCTATAATTATTTCATTCAACAGATTGCTCATTCCTTTGGTTTGGACTCTATACCTTCCTCTATCCCAATGACTCTTAAGTTTGGTTTTTTTATGTTATCCCATATCTCTTGGATGTTTTGCTCGTGGTTTCTTACCAGCCTTTCTGAGTTAGCTAGACTCTTTTCGAGATGATATATTTTGTCTTCATTGTCTGATGTTCTGACTTCTACTTGATCTACTCTACTAGTGGTACTCTCGTTTGAGTTTTTAATTTGGTTTATAGTTTCCTACATTTCTAGGATTATTGTTTGATTTTTTTATAATCTCTATCTCCTGGTAGAGTTGATTATTTGCTTCTTGAATCTGTTTATGTAATTTGTTTTCAATGTGTTCTTTCATTGTTTGCATTTGCTGTCTAATGACCTCTTTAAGATTCCATTCCATCTGAGTAAGGTATTCCTTGAGTTCTTTATGTGACCATTTTTCTGATGCCTCTAGGTTCTCCTGTAGATTTAGGCTGTCCTGCATTGTTTGTACTCCTTTTCTTCCTTGCTTTTTCATGATGCTCATGTTACTTCCGGCTCCGTTTGACTGCTGAGTTACTGTTTACTCCTATAAATTTATTCTGGTTTTGTATATCTCTCCTTTGTGATGGGAGATTATGTCTAGAGATGTTGAGTCTTATTGTACTTTAAAGCAGATTCATTCATTTCATAAAATGCGTATGGATTCTGATGGCCTATAGCAATCTGCGGTTTGGTCTTGGGACTTTATGTTTAGGTCGGGTGATGTGATAGTATAGGGGTTGGTATATCTTGGCAACCTTGGAAGATTGCTCTACTGAAGGAGGATATTAACAGGAGAATGGTCCGGAGTATTTGGGGGTATCTAGGGACTTGGGAGCACTATATATTGCCTTGGAACATTTACCTATATACATTTGGTAAATTACACATAAATGGAGTCGTAATGCTTGGGAGGAAAGGTATGAGACGGGGAAGGAAGAAGTCACTAAAGAGAATGAGAGAAAGGAGAAAATAGGTAGAATACAAGAAAAGGGGAAAAAGGAAATTGAAAAGAAATGAAAAAAAAAGGATAAATGCAGTCTTAAAGTTCGATTAACTTCTTTTCCAGTAGGTGGAGCTGTGCCCACCAGGCCAAGCTTCTCCTCTCAATACACAGGAAACAATCCCTGTGAGGCAGCTCCTCCTCCCCCACTGGGCAGCTCTCCAATCCTGGTCACTCAGGGCCTTTCCTGGTCTCCAGCCACCTCCCAGCTTCTCCTGATATCCAGGCCCCACTCACCGGTGGCGTTCTCTACAGAAGTAGCTAGATGCTGGGCCTGAAGCCCCCTGGGTGCCCTATTTTCTTTTAAAGACTGTGTGCTCTCTCTGTTTGCCATTCACCCAGACCCCAAGGTTGTGGAGCACGGGGCTGGGGACCGTCAGCTTATTTTGCCTGATTCCCTCCAGTAGCCACGCCCCCGGGAGTTGGCGCAAGAGACCTTGGTTGTCAGGGCTGTTGGGAGTGGTAGTCAGGGGTCAGGTGCCACTCCTGACTCCCTCGGGTCTGACAATCACTCTCACGGAGAGCTGGGGAGGGGCCCTTGAGATTTCCCCGCTGTGTGGAGATGCCGGCCGAGGGTCACACACCTGCAGTCACCGCTCTGGCTGCGGAATGATCCCATCTGCCGAATTCTGTTGACGTCAGTTCTCTGCCATGGTGGACGCCCTTATCTCTGCCGGGGTGTCTGATGGGAATGGTGGGTCCGGTCCGTCTCTCCCAAGTCCCACCTCAGCTCTGGGCCCGCTGGCCTATGGAGGCTTGGTTGGCCCCACCTCAGAAGATTCACAAAAGAACCGAAGAGTTGTTTCTCTGTTCCGCTTGAGGGTCTCTGTAGTGCTGAGTTGTGGCCGTTTGGCGGCGGGAGGCAAACAATCATCCAGTAACTCTGCGTGTGGGGCAGCCTGAATTCACCCGCGTGGATCCCGCTGTGGCCTCTGGGAAGCTCAAACTGCTCGCCCAAGATCCACTTCAGCCCAGCATTACCAAAAGTTCCTGAGCAAACAGCATTCAGACGGTCTGGCGCAGCTGAGGAGGTCACAGGATTGATCTCTCCGCACCCGCCGCCATGTTGAAAATCCCCTTTTTTATTTTTTTTTAAAGGTAAGATTGGCCCCCAAACTCATCTCCCACTCTCAGTTTATATATTCTCTCTTTCTAAACTGCCCGATCCACTTTTGGACAAAGGAAAAAATGCTGTGAACTATCAAATTTTTATATACTTTATTTTATTGTACTGACTCCTGAATACAATCTCAGTTTCTTTTAGAAATTATATTGAACTGAAATAAATGAAACTTAAATAAATGAATAGGGTTTAGGTGGCAGAGACTTCTGAGATCCCTCTAGCGGTTTGAAAATACAGCTTTAAATGACTTGACGACTGTTTAAAAAAAAAAAATGGAGTCCAATTCCCTTCCCTTGAATGTGAGTCAGATTTAGTGCTTTGTTTCTAATAAATGGAATGTGGAGGAGCTACTCTCCTGACTTCCTAGGCTTAGTCAGGAAAGGCCACACAGCTGGGCCTGACTCTCTTCTGCTCTCCTGGGACACACACCATTGGTGTGATCCATCCGCCATGCTGAGAGAGGGCTGAAGAGCTACAGGAAAGCCCAACAGCTAGCATCAACCACTAGGCCTATGAGTGACTGAGCCTGTGCAGGATTCCTGTCCCTGGTCTTTGAGCCATTCCTAGATGATGCCGAGTTGTCCCTGCTATGGCCTGCACAACTGTAATATCAGCAAAATAAATGTAGTCACTTTTTAAGCCACTACATTTAGGGCAGTGGTTCTGTTGAAATAAATCTTCAGAACAAGCACATCCAACCATTGGCCCTGAAGTTCCAATTGTAGAACACCTTGAATAATTTAAATAAAATAACTGTAAACCCAAATGCAGACACTGGACCTATCATAGGGGAATTGTGGGGAACTGTAGTCTTGGTATTTTTTATTTTTACATCTCATCAGCTATACTGATGCCCCATCAGTTTCAATGGGAAATCAACCATGGAGTTGGTTCTTCTCCCCTTTATTAGGCTGGGAAAAATAATAGATTTCAAAGTATGGCTGACACACTTTCTAATGGAATTTTCACATTTTCTCATCCTTTATCACAGGTGCCTCAGATCCCACATAATCCTAACCAAAATATTGTGTTCCCCTCTGCGCTGATCCTCCCCAAGGCTTCTCTTCACCATCCGTTCAGTTGTTTGACTTAGAAATGGTCCGTGTTTTCTTTCTCTCTTCCTTCCTCACAATCATCAGATCTTATGGACACTATCTCCTGACCACCCCTGAATCGGCTCTTTTCTCTCTGTGGGCAGTGGTGCTGAGTGCAGGCCCCACAGTCTCTCTCCAATGTAAGCACAGAGCCTCTGTGTTGGTGTTTTGACCTTTGATCTTCTTCCCTTCCAATGCTCTCCCCCCACACAGGCCCTTTTCTTCAAAGTTACACACGTGACTGAATATTTTCAATGGCCCTTTGGTGTTTGGGGGGAATCCCTGCGTTTCTTAGCATGGCTTCTAAGGCCCTTCATGATCTCATCCTGTTTCCCATCCAGACTCCCTTCCCAATCTCCTTCCTCTCATCAGAGAGGAGCAAGAGATGACCCCTCAGAACTCTCCCCAGTCTTTATTTTTCAATTTTTTATTTGTTCTTGTTGGTTATTCCTGACAGTGGCATGTATTTTAACATATCCTACATATGTGGAGGGTGACTTCTCATCCAAATTTTTACTTTTATACCTAAAATTTATTTTTCTTTTAAGCCAAACCTTCCCTCCTTTACTCTTTCACAGAAAAGGAGAGGTGAGCCCTTCCCTCTCCGTGCCGCATGCCCCAGCCCATATCTACAAAGAGACACGAGCCCAGTGACTCAGAGTGTTCTTAAAACTGCCTCAGTGTTTGACTCAAACGCTTCTAAGTAACTTTCGACCAAAAAAAAGAAGCGGAAGGGCAAATGTTTCTCAGAATACATGAAATAAAGCATTATTCAGTTATTGAAAAGTGATATTTAGGTTTTCTAGGATGTTCTCCATGAATGCTCAGGTTGGCCCACGTGCTCTTAAGCCATCCTTCCTTCCTTCTTTCCCTCTTCTTTTCTTTCTCCCTTCCATCCTTCCTTTCTTCCTTCTCTTCTTCTCTTTTAATAGGGGTGGAATTTGTTGGTTTGCTTTCTCCCTTAGATTCCACATTGCATGGCATTGTGTATTGAAGAGCCTGATCTTAGAATTTTCTTGTCTTACTGATGGTGTGCACTTGAACAGCAGTTTTATGTCTAGAGCCCACGTATTCCAGCTACAAATTGGGGTTAAGAATAGAACTTCACATGACTGTTGTGACTTAAGAGTGTGCATATAGGCAGGCTCCATATAAATGTTCTGAGTGGACACTGTCACCTTCACATTGATGGTGTGTAGGAACACCTGTGATCTGCTTTGTGAGGAATTAGGATTTTGTCTTGGACCATATACAAACTAACAAAACAATTTCTTCATTAGAAACTATATTTATAACTATATACTAATGTTTATTCTGATGACTATGAAAAAACCATTAGTTGTGGCATTTAATCAATGTTAAAGCTCATAAAATTTCTCTAATACTAATCAAAGCATTAATATAATTGACAAACTCCAAAGGAAGACAGATTCTTTTAGGTTTCTAATAAAAGTAAAGATGCTGCATTAGAATACATTATCTGTCTCCCTTCCCCAGACTGCTAATTATTCTTTGAGATTATGAAAAAGTTCAAATGCACAGTGCATACTAAAATACCATGACTCTGTTTACTGTATTCATAGGAACCCAAAGTCAGCCTTCTTCTTTTCTTAAATTTATTTATTTATTTATGTCTTCTAATTTTTTATACAAGGCAGCAGAATGCATTTCAATTCATAGTATACAAATGGAGCCGAATTTCTCATTTCTCTGGTTGTACACAAAGTAGAGTCACACCATTCGTGTCTTCATACATATACATAGGGAAATGATGTTCATCTCATCCCACCGTCTTTCCTTCCCCCTCCTGGGCCCCCTCCCAGTCCTTCCCTCCCCTCACCCTATACAAAGTTCCTCCATTCCTTCCATGCTCCCCTTAATCCTCATTATGGATCAGCATCCACTTATTGGAGAGAATATTTGGCCTTTGGTTTTTTGACATTGACTTACTTCACTTAGCATGATGTTCTCCAATTACATCCATTTACCTGCAAATGCCATGATTTTATTCTCTTTTAATGCTGAGTAATATAAATATATATATGAGATATATAGATATAGTATAGATATAGATATATAGATATATAGATATATATTGCATTTTCTTTATTAATTCATCTATTGAAAGACCATCTAGGTTGGTTCCACAATTTAGCTATTACAAATTGTGCTGCTATAAACATTGATGTGGTTGTGTCCCTGTAGTATGCTGTTTTAAGTTCTTAGGGTATAAACCAAGGAGTGGGATAGCTGGGTCAAATGGTGGTTCCATTCCAATTTTTCTAAGGAATCTCCATACTGCTTTCCAGATTGGTTCCACCCATTTGCCATCCCACCAGCAATGTAAAAGTGTGACTTTTTCCCCACATCCTCACCAACACTTATTGTTGCTTGTATTCTTAATAGCTGCCATTCTGACTGGAGTGAGATGAAATCTTAGTTTTGATTTGCATTTATCTAATTGCTAGGAATGTTGAACATTTTTCATTTATTTGTTGATTGATTGTATATATCCTCTTCTGAGAAGTGTCTGTTCAGTTCCTTGGTCCATTTATTGATTGGGTTATTTGGTTTTTTTGGTGTTAAGTTTTTTGAGATTAGTACTCTGACGTGTGTGGCAAAAATTTGCTCCCACAATGTAGGTTCTCTCTTCGCCTCATTGATTGTTTCTTTTGCTGAGAAGAAGCTTTCTAATTTGAATCCATCCCATTTATTAATTCTTGATTTTATTTCTTGTGCTTTAGGAGTCTTGTTAAGGAAGTATGGGCCTAATCCAACATGATGAAGATTTGGGACTACTTTTTCTTCTATTAGGCACAGGGTCTCTGTTCTAATTCCTAGGTCCTTGATCCACTTTGAATTGAGTTTTGTGCATGGTGAGAGATAGGGGTTTAGTTTCATTTTGCTGCATATGGATTTCCAGTTTTCCATTTGTAGAAGAGGCTATCTTTTCTCCAATGTATGTTTTTGGAGCCTTTGTCTAGTATGAGATAACTGTATTTATGTGGGTTTGTCTCTGTGTCCTCTATTCTGTACTATTGGTCTACAAGTCTATTTTGGTGCCAATATCATGCCATTTTTGTTACTATAGCTTTGTAGTATATTTTAAGGTCTGCTATTGTGATGCTACCTAATTCAGTCTTCTTGCTAAGGATTGCTTTGGCTATTCTGGGTCTCTTATTTTTCCAAATGCATTTCATGATTGCTTTTTCTATTTCTAAAAGGAATGTCATTGGGATTTTGATTGGAATGCATTTAATCTGTATAGTGCTTTTGGTAGTATGGTCACTTGGACAATATTAATTCTCCCTATCCAAGAACAGAGGCGATCTTTCTATCTTCTAAGGTCTTCTTTAATTTCTTTCTTTAACGTTCTGTAGTTTTCATTGTAGAGGTCTTTCACCTCTTTCATTAAAGTGATTCCCAAATTTAACTTTTCCTAATTTCTCTTTCAGAGGATTCATCACTGTTGTACAGATATGCATTTGATTTCTGAGTGTTGATTTTTTATCCTGCTACTTTGCTGAATTCATTTATTAGTTCTAGAAGTTTTCTGATGGAATTTTTTGGAAAGTTTAAGTATAGAATCATGTCGTAGGCAAATAGTGATAATTTGAGGGTTTTTTTCCTATTTGTATCCCTTTGATTTCGTTGTCTGTCTAATTGCTCTGGCTAAAATTTCAAGGACTATGTTAAATAGAAGTGGTGAAAGAGGGCATCCTGTATTGTTCCAGGTTTTAGAGGGAAATATTTCAATCTTTCTCCATTTAGAATGATGTTGGTCTTGGACTTAGCATAAATAGCTTTTACAATGTTGAGATATGTTCCTATTATCCCTAGTTTTTGTAGTGTTTCGAACATGAAGAAGTGCTGTATTTTGTCAAATGCTTTTTCTGCATCTATTTGAGATGATCATATTATTCTTATCTTAAAGTCCATTGATGTGATACATTACATTTATTGATTTCCATATTTTGAACCAACCTTGCATCCCTGGGATGACCCCACTTGATCGTGGTGCACTATCTTTTTATATGTTTTCGTATTCATTTTGCCAGAATTTTATTGAGAATTTTTGTATCTATGTTTATTAGACATGTTGATCTCAAGTTTTCTTTCCTTGATGTGTCTTTGTATGGTTTGGGAATCAGGGTGATATTGGCCTCATAGGATGAGTTTGGAAGTGTTCCCTTTTTTTCTATTTCGTGGAATAATTTGAGGAGTATTCGTATTAGTTCTTCTTTGAAGGTCTTGTAGAACTCAACTGTGAATCCGTTGGTCTTGGGCTTTTCTTGGTTGGTAGGCTTTTGATGGCATCTTCTGTTTCATTGCTTGAAATTGATCTGTTTAACTTATGTATATTATCCTGATTCAGTTTGGGTAAATCACATTACTCTAGAAATTTGTTGATGTCTTCAATATTTTCCATTTTATTAGAGTTTGGATTTCCAAATAGTTTCCAATGATCTTCTGTATTTCTGTAGTGTCCATTGTGATACTTCCTTTTTTATCACTGACTTTAGTAATAGTCATTTTAGTAATTCAACTAAGTTTTCTCTCTCATTCTCTTTGTTAGTGTGGCTAACGGTTTATCAATTTTATTTATTTTTTCAAAGAATCAACTTTTTGTTTTGTCAATATTTTCAATTGTTTCAATTTCATTGATTCAGCTTTGATTTTAATTATTTCCTGTCTTCTGCTGCTTTTGGTGTTGATTTGCTCTTCCTTTTCCTAGGGCTTTGAGATGTATTGTTAGATCATTTATTTTTTGACTTTTTCTTCTTTTAAGGAATGAACTCCATGCAATGAACTTTACTCTTAGTACTGCTTTCATTGTTTCCCAGAGTTTTCATTATGTTGCATCTGTGATCTCATTTACCTCTAAGAATTTTTTAATCTCCTCTATGATATCTTCTGCAATCCATTGTTCATTCAATAGCATATTATTTAGTCTCTAGGTGTTGGAGTAGCTTCTATTTTTTTATTTTATCATTGATTTCTAATTTCATTCCATTATGATAGAATGCAGGATAGCATTTCTTTTTTTTTTTTTTTTTGTATTTGCTGAGAGTTGCTTTGTGGCATAATATATGATCTATTTTAGAGAAGGATCCATGTGCTGCTGAAAAGAAAGTGTGTTCACTCTTTGATGGATGAAATATTCTATATATGTCTGTTAAGTCTAAATTATTGACTATATTATTGAGTTCTAAAGTTTCTTTGTTTTGCTTTTGTTTGGAAGATCTATCCAGTGGTGAAAGTGGTGTGTTAAAGTCACCCAGTATTATTGTGTTGTGGCCTATTTGACTCTTGAACTTAGAAGAGTTTGTTTGATGAACATAGATGTTCCATTGTTTGGAGAACATATATTTATAATTTTTATGCCTTGTTGATCTCTGGTTCCCTTAAGCAGTATGAAATGTCCTCTTCTTTGCTTCCTTCATAGATGTTTAGGAGACAGCAGGCCACAGTTCATGATCGCCTAACACGACTCTTGTTAGACACATTGGAGTATAACAAGGAATCAGACACATGCTTGAAGAAGCTCATCAAGATAAACTCTACTTCTGCAGAAGGGTGTGCTACCAAAAAAATATCTGGCCAGCAAGTGCACACAGATTGGGGACAACCAGCATTTTATCCCCTGGAGTGCAAGGTCCTTCTCTTGGCTCCTTGTTGGCTGAATACTATGGGGTGTACAGTCTTCCTGAATGTTGCCTCGGTTTTACTGACTCCTATTGGGTTATTTAAATAAATATACCTTTAGTTGTTCCCACCTCCCTTTGTTCTCCTCTGGTGGAAAAGCTTTCCTGGGTGCATACGTTCTGACAGGTAAGCATCTCTCACTTCTTCTCTGTTGGTTAGGCTACTTTGTCAAAGGGCTGTTCAGGTGCGTGGACTTTGGATCTGTTACATCCATAAGCTTCAGTGCTATTGCATAACTTTCCCTTCTGCTTTATTTCTCCTCTGGTTGTCTTTCTTACATCCCAATTTTACATTTAAGGCTAACGCTGTATTCTGAAAATGGACCACTGGACTTTCTCTTTCTCACACTGTAGTGAGCACATACATGGCTGCCACTTTTCCCCAGCAAAGAAAACAGTCTCAGGCTTCATCAGAGATGGTGCAGGCATGGGCTCAGCAATACCATGGCAGGACAGGGAAGGCAGATGCTGTGATGGTGGTCACAGGTAAAGGAAGGGGAGCCCCCAGAGTCCTCATGGGGAGGCAAGATGTGACACCCTACACTTTGTGACTAAAACATGTGAAGGCTTATTATTACTTTGACTTTCATTTCCTCAAAAGAAATTAGAGACTCAATAGATTGGTAAGCTGGCTAATTCTATTTTACAATGTTAAATCTATTTAAAAATTGAATAAAAATCACATTGAATGTATTTTATTAAAAACAAAATACCCATCCTTACTTCTATTTATCCATTTGATCCTTAAATTCTGATCATATTATCTATTGAACTCATACTATTGGTTGAAAATATTTAAATCTTATTTAAATATAGTAAACTATATTTCATATTACTTAGCTTTTTAATCATATAAAAATGAATATGTGTGTGTGTGTGTATACACATGCATACGATATATGTGTGGGGTTTTTTTCCTTGTACAATTAGAAAGACATTCTCTGTTTCTAAAATGAAGGACAAAGATAAAGTCTACTTATTTGCTTGTTATTATCATTTGCTTATCATCATTTATTAAGGTAGGTATTATAAAACAATAGATTTACTTTTGTTTACGTAATATAAAGAATTACTGTTTCAGCAATTGCATGTGTTTATATGTATGATTTCATCCTCTAATAAATTCCAAAAAAAATTAGGTAATTCTAGATTTGTTTTTATTTTAATTATTAGTGATTTGTAATTAGTTATATATCATGAAGGGAAGATCTAATTTCTAAAACGATAATCTGAGAATCAATGTTTGTTTGCAGATTCAGAGCAGAAAACTGCTTTCATCAGACTTGAATTTTTAGTTAAATCTGTTCTGTAAGTACAAAGGAAGGAAACTAAAAGGAAGACATTTGTTTTTGTACAAGATTTGGCATATTTCTGATAACAGGAATGACCTCAGCTTCTAGACTAATGCCCTGTGGCAAGAACAGCATCTGTCACCCAGGTGCTGTTCAATACATGTTACTTGAATGAATCAATAAATCATGCTATTTAGCTCCCTTAGCAGAGAGAGTAGGAAATATTTGCGAATCTAATCATACAAAACTCAAAAACCATAGCAATCATTCCTAAAAGCAGGGGGTTGGATGGTGTGTCATGACACCATTGGAGGTCAGAGACCTGGGTTCTAGTCATGGCCTGTCTTGACCAACGCCTCAGCCCTGGGCAAATCCCTTGTACCCTAAACCTCTGCTTCATCATATGTAATATGGACACCAATCTGCATTAGAACCCGCTTAACCCACACCACGCTTTTCCTTATGATCTTTAAAGAAATGTAAAGTGAGATTGTTAAATAATATTTCCATTATAGTTTCTGTTTTCAACCCCTGTGTGGTCTAATAGTAATGGAACATAAATCCAGAAAACAAGTTCCATCTTTTATTACAATAATTTCCCCTGTGTATTCAATGAAATGGAAGCAGAAGGCTGTTTTCATGCCTAATATCAAAGAAAGCAATTTTCATAAATCCATAGAGTCACACAATGGGAAAAGTTCTTTAATGTTTTGTGAATTATACTTTTTTATCATTCACACAGTACAACAGGTCACACCATTGACCTTTTATTGGGGTACAATTCTATTAAATTTAAAATATGTATGTGACCAGCTAGGTTTCCTTGGGCATATCCCAAACACAAACAAATTGTGGAAAATCCAATTATCTTATTGGCTTTACCTCAGGAGATTACCAGACAGAATTCCCTTTACTTTGTTGAAAGGGTTTCTCTTCTTCATTTCTTAAAATACCCACTTTGGGCTTAAAAAAAAAAAACAATCTGCACTTTGATTTCACTGTATGAAACTTGGCTTAAATGGCATAAGTCCTTTTACTGAGTGTTGGTGTTCTGACCCTTCATTCCCATGATTTGTAAGAGTGAAGGACATTTTCATGTCATCAACTCTGGAAATATTAAAAGCCATAACCTAAAGCAGTGCAAGGACATGCGTACGTGTTTTAGTCAGCTTTTTCGCTGCTGTGACCAAAACACCTAACAAGAACAACCAGAAAAGGAAACGTTTATTTGGGGCACAGTTTCAGTGGTCTCAGTCCACAGATGGCTGACCCCATTGCTCAGGTACTGAGAGGAGGCAGAACATCATGGCAGAAGTGTGTGGCAGAGGAAAGCAACTCAGGACATCACAACATAGACGCTCTGCTCACCAGAACAAAATATAAACCCCAAAGTCACACTCCCAAGGAGCCACCTCCTCCAGCTACACAGTACCTGCCACCTGCTGTCCGGCACTGACCACCCAATTAATCCCTCTCAGGGGATTAATGCATTGATTATGTTCAGGATCTCACAACCCAAACATTTCACCTCCTTCCTGCATTGTCTCACACATGAGCTTTTAGGGGACACCTCATATCTAAGCCACAACAATAATGAAAGCTGAGGAATGCACTGAATTTTCACTAATGCGGAGCTCAAACAAGAATCACACTGTTTTGGTTTTTTTCCATTTCCTCTTAAAGGTCACAACACTATAATGAAAAATGTGAACATCAACTAAGTATTGAAAACAAATACCTATTTTGGCAATGCAGTGCCTTCAAACTATTTTAGACTATGATTCTTACAATACTCGAGTTTCAAGTTAAATGTTAAAAATTGTCTGTGCCTATCTATTGATTTCTCAGGAAAATACCCTTCAAACTGGTTTTGCTACTAGGACCAGATTGTAAACAATAATTTTATTATCTTTAGTTTTCCGTTTATTTGGCAAATATGATAGACAAAAATTTAAGCAAATTGTTTTCTAAAGACTGAGATGTAGCCAGGCATGGTGGTGAACACCTGTAATGCCAGCTACTCAGAAGGCTGAGACAGGAGGATTGCAAGTTTAAAGCGAGCCTCAGCAACTCAGTGAGACCCTAAGCAGCTTAGTGACACTTTGTCTGAAAATAAAACAAAAAAAGAACTGGAGATGTGGCTCAGTGGTTAAGCACCCCTAGGTTCAATCCCCAATACCAAAAAAAAAAAGACTGCGACGTTACATGTGTCTTGTATATTGTAAAGAATTGGTTGGCGTGAATTCATTCTTAAATATTCACTTTCCATTTGTAAGCAGGCATCTAAATTCAAACTAAAATTTTACTTTCATGTAGACAATGCACACTTCCTCACCAACAGGGTCCATTAACCTTGGGCTCTGAATAAACATTATCTGTTTCAGATAATGGAAACTTGGACAAACAAAAGAACCAAGATGGTTTATTATGGTCCTCAGGATTATTCAAAAAACATCTTTTTTAAACATTTTTTTAAAAGTGTTCAGGTTTATTGTGAAGATTGTTTATGTAAAGCTGATATTTTTATGAATTTCCAGTGTGCTTTAATTTATCTGTTGTTTCTACTTGTCCACAGAAGATACACAGATTTTCATCATAATTATAACAAATTATTTAAACCACATGTTAGGTGATGCATTTCCCTTTTCTCGTGAAAGAAAAACAAAGTTGAATCAAAACCCAATTCTATGTCTGAAGGAAGTTCAACATCCTCCTCAAAAGTCATGAACTCCCCCAGGTACATAGAGGTTTCCTGTTCATTGAGAAGGTTGATTTTATGTGTGAGCTTGACTGGGCCATGGGTGCCCATTGATTTGGTTAAGCACTATTGAGTGTGTCAAATATTCTCTTGGATGTGTGGGTGCTAACACACAACAAGGGAGGGAGGGGGGAAAGGAAATTCAGTGATTTAGACAAAGGGGAATGAAGGGAAGGGAGTGGGGATAGGAATAGGAATGACAGTGGAATGAATGTGATTTAACTTTCTTATGTTCTCATATGAATACACGACCAGGGAAACTCCACATCATGTACATGCACATGTATAGTTAGGATAAGTTATACCCCATGTATGTATGATATGTCAAAATACACTCCACTGTCATGTGTATCTAAAAAGAACAACAAAAAAAAGAGATATTGTGTAGCTTTACAACAGAAGGGTTTAGGGTTTCTGTCATTAATCATGTATCATTTAAATGTTTCCTAAATCAGATGGATGCTTGGTTACCCATTTTAAGAATATTGATAATTTGATTCTTCAGTTATGCACTACATAATATAATCAAGATGATGCAAAATGTATTCAAGGTAAATAACCAACAGCTGTGCACTATTTTCCTTTAACATATTATTCTGGCAGTGCTGTCTGGTCAGAAACATGGCTAATATATGGTTAATAATAATCGGTTACATCTGGAAAAGAGCAAACTCAAACACATTTTTAAGAGTGTGTCTGTGAGGGTGTTGGGTTTTATTAAGTGCTCACAGAAGATTCCAGATCATTTATGTAGTATTTGAGCTGGGGATATGATTCCCTGAGCCCACTTTCTTCTTTCTCTGAGTCTTTGAGCTGAGTCTTCTCCTGACTATGAACTCAAACTGGAACTGAAACTTATATCACCAGCCATCCTGCTTCTCAGACCCTCAGACTTAGACTAGAACTGTATCATTGGTAATCCTGGGTCTCCATCTTACCAACTTTCTATCTCGGAATTCAGTCTCCATAATTTCTTAAAATAAATCTACCTGTTTATATATCTATCTTCTATCTGTCTCTCTGTATCTAACCTGTTGGTTTATTTATTTGGAGGTACATGACCAATACAGATTAGTACTGAGATTACTGCAGATTTGGTAATATGAGTGATTCTACATTAGTACTGAGATTACTGTAGATTTGGTAATATGAGTGGTTCTAGAGGAACCAATTTTTTAAAGATTTTCTGAATTCATTCTGAGGTCTCTGGAATGATTCTCTAATCTCATTAGAATTAAGTATTCTATTGGTCCTATTTGTAGTGGTGAAGAGAGCACTAATAGTCCACAGCATGATCTGGGAATAAAATATGCAAAATATCACTGTTGGATAATCCGAATCAACTGATGAAAGAAGCAATGATGGGATAATACTTCCAAATGTATTTGGGAAACTAGTGAATATAATGAGATTGGCTGGTTCTTCTTAATGTCACTGGACAAGTTAGAGAAAGAAGAAAGTGAGCTCAGGGAATCATATTCCCAGCTCAAATGCTACATAAATGATCTGGAAGCTTCTGTGTTCACTAAAGGAGACCCTTATCTCCTATAGCTTCAGGTCTGAGATTACTGAAAATAAAACCCAGAATCTCACCCTGTGGATGACTGGATTTCAATATAAGATGAAGCCCTAGCCTTATAAGATATTTACTGGTACAGTGAGGACATTGATTGGGACGGAAGGGAATTCTGAATGTTGGAATGAAGACACGAAATGTAGGAAGGCCCTGGTGAAGTTGGAGACATTGAGCCCCTAAATTCTGACTAGTTTTCTTTTCTGGTAGAAGAGGCCTCCCTACCCCAAGTGGGAGCAGCCACTCTGCTTCCAGATAAGGGTATTGCCTGGGGAAATTCAAATAATCTCCCCTTAGAAATTTACCATCAAGATAATGCTGAATCTCCTCAGGATCCACTCTCTCCAGCCATCCTTTGCTTCTAGAATTATAACTACATTGAAGCCCCAGGAGGCCCCTAATAAAGGCAAGTTAAAAAGTGTGACCCAAGAGAGAGTGAACTATACTCCACAAGAAGTACCTGAATTTTCTGAGTTGGACAGTCAGAAATCTGCAGGACATGTTTAGGAATGGATATAAAGGTTATGGGATAATGGTAGAAAAAAAACATAAATTTGGATTAGGCTGAATTTATTGATAGCAATTCACTAAATAGAGATTCTACATTTAATGATGGAGCTTGGGAGTCAAAAAGGCTTCTAACAGCTTATTCATTTGGTTGACTGAAACATGGCCCAAAAGGTAGCCCACAATGAATAAGATGGAAATGTCAGATCTGCTTTCTTTTAATGTAGAAGAAAGAATTCAGTGTTTTGGAGATTGGAGCGTAAGAATGAGTTTGTCATGTAAGACCTAATCACCCATACAGGGAGAGTACAGAAAACATGTCTTTTACCACTACTTTGGGAAATATATTTGTGGTGGGGGGTTCTGTGATTATTCTCCTTTGTAAGCCAGCCCTTACAGTGGAGATTGCAGGGATTGTATTGGGAAACCTAAGCAAGGGAAGTAACTGGATCCCAGGATGTCAGAAGCCAAGTGGCAGCCCCAATGTCAAAGTGTGCATGGTTTCTGTCGTGGAGACAGAGTCAACAAAGCAATCAGAACAGTCTGACCCATGGAGACCTATGGTGCTGGCGAGTTGATTACGATGTTCCCAGAAGTGAAACACACAGGAAGCTTCCTAACTCTTGTTTTATCTGCATAAGCAAAACTCAAGTGAATAAAAGTTTCAACTGAATCAGTCACAGCTCCTCAATCAATGTTCATATTTGAGCCAGTTTATAGACTCAGAACCCCTCGAATAAAGGGAAGACTAGGTCTCCTTGAGGTAGGACCACAGAATAGTAAAAAAAGAAATGTACTGTTAAACTTTCTCACAGCTTCTCCAAAGGTAGGTACCTTTAATCAGGGTAATTATGCACTAGGGGAAAAGAACTAATCAGAACTCTTAGGGACTACTAAAGACTAGCTCTGAACTGGCACTAATTCCAGGGGAACCAAAACACTGTGACACACCAGTCAGAGTAAAGGCTTATGGAGGTCCAATGATCCATGGGGTTTGAGTTCATGGGGGCTCCATTGATTCCCCAAATTCACCCTATGGTGATTTCCCAGTTTCAGAATATGTAATTGGGACCAATATGCAGAATCCCTGCATCAGTTCCCTGACCTGTTCAGGGTTTTTATGGTGAGACAGCCTAAGCTGAAATCACTAAAAGTGCTTCTAACTGGGAAAATAGTAAATCAAAATTAATTCTGCATTCCTGTAAGGATTTCAGAGACTTAGTGCCATCATCAAGGGTTTGAAAGAAGCCGGGGATTCTCATCATACCCCTATTAGCTCACCTATTTGACCTGTGCAGAAAAATGATGGATTTTGGAGAATGACTGTTGATTATTGTAAGCTTAATTATATGGTGCCTCTAACTGAAGCTGCTGTATCAGATGTAGTTTCACTAAGGAAATTAATACATCGTGTGTTTCCTGGTATACAGATATTTTTTCCTCCATATTTGTCCATAGGTCCAGAAGAAGTAATTTACTTTGAGCTAAGGCTAGCAATTCACCTTCACAGACCTACCTCACAGATAACCAACCTTCCAGTTCTATGTTATAATTTATTTTTCAGGGATCTTGATACCTGTCCCTTCTATATGATACCACTGGTATCATATAGTGAGTGATGCATTATGTTGACTGGACCCATGAACAAGAAGTAGAAACTAGTCTAGATTTATGGGTAAAACATTAACATGTCAGAGGTGGGAAATAAATTCCACCAAATTTCAGGCACCTTCTACCTCAGTATAATTTCTAGGGGTTCAGCAGTGTCAGATATGTCTAAATAACCATTATGAAGTGATGTTGCTTCAATCTCTCCTACAACTAAAAAAATGACTCAACACTCTGTGGACTTCTTAGGATTTTGGAGGCATCATATACCTTTTTTTTTTTTTTTTTTTTTTTTTGGTGTTTTACTCTGGTCCATTTTCTGAGTGATCTGGAAATCTTCTGATTTTAAGTGAGACCCCAGCTAAAAGAAGACTCTGCAGCAGATTTAGACTGCTGTGTAAGTTTCTCTGTTCTCTGGGCCAGTGGAGCAGACCCTGGCAGGCTCTGAAAGTACATGTTACACAAGTAAGCAGTCCAATATCCATGGTTCCCTACTCCAGCTACACCACCTTATCTCTGACAGCATGCACCCATGTCCCTGTGAGGAGTTTTGTATTATCAATTGATAGAGAAATCAAAGGCTCAAACTTTTTACAGAGGTTCTGTTTTACAGAGGTTCTGCACAATATGCAAGCACCACCTGAAAGTGGATCTGCAGCAGGACAGCCTCTTTCTGTGACACCCCTGGACAGTGGTGAAGGGAAATCTTCCCAATGGGCAGAACTTTGGTACATTATGTGTTCACTTTGCTTAGAAGCATAAATGGCCCACCGCGTGAATATATACTGATACTTGGGCTATGGCCAATGGCTTGGCTCGATGGTCAGGGACTCAGGAAGAACATTATTGGCAGAGTAATAACAAGGAGATCTGTGAAAGTTGTATGTGGGTACGCCTCTTTGAGTGAACAAAAGGAGACATCTGTGTGCCAAATGAAATGAAGAGGACAGAGTAGGATTTTAACATCCAACTGGATAAGACAACCTGTTCTGTGGACATTGCTCAGCCTCTTTCCTTTGACACTTCTGTTGTCACCCAATGGGCTCATGAAAGCATGGCTATGTGGCTGAGGTTATGCATGGGGTCAGCAACATGGACTTCCAAAGATAAAACCTGGCTGTATCCCTGCTGTCCAATCTGCAGCAGAGACCAACTCTGAGTTCTCAGCATACATCATTTCCTGGGGTGATCAGTCAGCTACCTGGCAACAGAACGATAACACTGGGCCACTACCACTATGGAAGGGGCAGCATTTTGCTCTTCCTGGAATAGACATTTATTCTGGGTGTGGGTTTGCCTTCTCTGCGTGAAATGCTTCTGCACAAGCTCCCACCTGTGGACTACAGAACACCATATCCACAGTCAATTTCACTCAGCAGTGCTTCTGATCAAGGAACGTGCTTCACAGCAAAAGAAGTATGGCAATAGATCCACACTGATGGAATCTGCTGATTTCACTAGGTTCCCTTCCCCATCCTGAAGAAGCTGATTTTGATAGAGTGGTGGAAGGGCCTTTTGTAGGCTCGGTAACAGTGTCAGTTAGGTAGCAGTCCCTTGCGGAACTGAGCCAAGAGTCTCCAGAAGTCTGTGTATTGTCTGATTGCCTATCCAATATACAGTGCTGTTCCTCCCACAGCCAAGATTCATGGGTCTAGAAATCAAGAGGTGGAAATGAGAGTGGTACCACCCACTATGACCCCCAAGTAACAAGTACTAAACTCTTGCTTCCTGATCCCACAGTCTTATGGTTTGCTGGCCTAGAAGTCTTGTTTCTGCGAGAAGATTGCTTCCTCCAATAATTCCATAGGACTGAAAATGAAGATGGTTGTCAGTTACTTTGGATTCCCCATGACTCTGAATCAACAGGCAGAGAAAGGAGTTACTGTGTTGGTCGTGGTGATTGATCTTGATTATCAAGGGGAAACTGGACTGGTACTGCACAGTGGAGTCTGGAACACACACACCTTAGGACATCTCCTAGTCACACAGTGTTTTGTGATTAAGGTCAATGGATAACAGTGACCATCTAATCCAGGTAGGATGTGAATGGCACAACCCCCTCAGGAATGATGTTTTGGATTAGCCCCATAAGTAAAGAACCACAGCCAGCTAAGATGGTCAGTGGACAAGGGTAGTTATTAATACTAGCTATGCGGCCAGTTACAGAAATGAAGACTATAATCCTCCTAAGTATTTCCTGCCTGTTTGTTATGAATACAGAGGCAAATATTGAGTGAATATGTTTTCCCTCTTTTTTATTTTATTGTTTGTTTATTTATTGAGGTACTGGCAACTGAACCCAGGGCCACTCTCCCACAGAACTGTATCCCCAGCATTGTTTTTTTTTTTTCTTTTGGAGACAGGGTCTTCCTTAATTGCTGACGTTAGTCCCTAATTTGCAATCCTCCTGCCTCAGCCTCCCTAATTTACTATTAGTCTAATGGGAATACTTTTATATGTAACTTGTTGCTTTTCTCTTGCAAAGATTAGAAGTGTGCACTATTGAGCCTGGCTCTCTTCATTTTTTTATTAATATGTACTAATTGTATATATTATTAGGGTTCAGTGTGATATTTCCATACACATATACAGCATGCATTGATCAAATCCAACCCTCTTGTACACACACATGCCTTTCCAATATCTAATAATCACTATTCTGTTTTCAGATCAACTATTTTTTTAGCTTCTACCTATAAGACAGAACATGTGGTTCTTGTCTGTTTCTGACTTATTTCACTCAACATAACATCCTCCAGCTCTTTCTATTTTGCTACAAATGACAGAATTTTGTTCTTCTTTATGACTGAATGGTTCTCTCCTATGTATATCTGCCATGTTTTTCCTTATCTACTCATCTGTTGATGGGCACCTAGGATAATCATTAGTAATAGTGACACATAAACATGGATATGCTGATTTGATTTTCTTTGAATATATACCCAGAAGTGGGATAGCTAGATAATATTGTAGTTTTATTTTTTAGGTTTTTGAGGAACCTCCAGACTGTTCTCCATAATGGCTCTACTAATTGACATCGCCATGAACACTAACTGAGAGTTCATTTTCCCCCACATCCTTGTCAGCATTTATTTATTTTTATAATAGCCACCATTCTAACAGGGGTGAGATTGTACCTCACTGCAGTTTTGATTTATACTGAGCATTCTTACATATTTTTCGCATATTTATTGGCCATTAGTATTTCTTCTTTTGAGAAGGGTCTATTCAGATCATTTCTCACTTTTTAATTGAACTGGTTATCTTTGGGTATTTTAGTTCTTATATATTCTAGGTATTAGCCCTCTGACAGATGAATAATTGGCAGATATGTCTCCCAGTCTGTAGGTTTTTTCCTACCACTGAGCCACAATCCCTCCACTTACTCTTTTTTTTAATGTATTTTTTTATTTAGAGAGAGAGACAGAGAATTTTTTAATATTTATTTTCTGGTTCTCGGTGGACACAACATCTTTGTTTGTATGTGGTACTGAGGATCGAACCCGGGCCGCATGCATGCCAGGCAAGCACGCTACCACTTGAGCCACATCCCCAGCCCCCTCCACTTACTCTTATGGCAACTTTCTAAATTATTCTTTTATTTGATAAAAGAAGCTTTTTTTGTCTATTTGATGTGATACCATTTGTCACTTTTTGCTTTGGTTTTCTGTATTTTTGGAGTTCTATCCAGAAAATCGTTGCCTGCTCCAATGTCTTGAAGTGTTTCCCCAATATATTCTTCGAGTAAGTAGTTTCAGGGTTTGGGGTCTGATCCATTCTGGGCTAGTTTTTGTACAAGGATCAAGAGTTTAGGGGTCAAGTTGCAATCTTCTGTATGTGAATTCCAATTTTCCCAGCACAACTTATGGAAAAGACTATCTTTCCTCCAGTATATTTTTTGGTGCCTTTGTCAAGACTCAGTTGGCTGCAGATGTGGGTTTGCTGTGGAGCTCTTTGTTATGTTGGATTGGTCTGTGTCTCTGGTTTTTATGCCAGTACCATGCTATTTTGGTTAGTATAGCTCTGAATATATCTTAAATAAATAAATCTGAATATATCTGCTCAAGACTGCTTTAGCTACTGGGATCATTTGTGCTGCCATATAAATTTTAGAATTTTTCCTAGTTCTGTTAATATTACTATTGGCATTTTGATATGAATTGCATTGAAATCTGTAGATCACTTTGAATTGTAGGACATTTTAACAATATTAAAATGAACATAGGAGGTTTTCCAATTTGTGTGTGTATCTTCAATTTCTTTCATGGATGTTTCATAATTTTCATTGTAGAGATCTTTCACTTCCTTAATTTATTCTTAGGGCTTTTTGGAGGGAGGTAGCTGTTGCTTTCATGATATCTTTCTCAGAGAATTCATTATTGATGTATAAAAAAGTTGCCAATTTCTTTATGTTGATCATGTGCTACTCTACTGAATTCATTTATCAGTTCTAACAGTCTTTTAGTGTGTTCTTCAGGTTTTTCTATATATAGCATTATATAATTTGCAAACAAGGAGAATTTGACTTTCTCCCCGCTGGTATGACTTTTATTTCTTCCTCTTACCTAATTGCTCTGGTTAAAATTCCTAGTTCTGAACTTGGGATGGAAACACCATTTGACCCAGTTATCCCACTTCTCATCATATACCCAGAGAACTTAAAATCAGCCTACTATAGTGACAAAGCCACATCAATGTTTATGGAAGCTCAATTCACAATAGCTAAGCTATGGAATCAACATAGGTGCCCTTCAACAGATGACCGGATAAAGCAAGCATGATATAGATAAATATACATATACATATGTGTGTGGGGGGGATGTTACTCAGCCATAAAGAAATTGTGGCATTTGTCATAAATTTTTGGAACTAGAGACTATATGCTAAGTGAAATAAGCCAATCCCAAAAAATTGAAAGGCCGAATGTTCTCTGATATGTGAATACTAACCAGCAATAGGTAGGTGTTGGGGAGGGAGGAGTGTAGGTTCACTGGATTGGACAGGGAGGAGTTGGGGAAAGGGAAGGGAGATGGGAAAGACAGTATAATGAATCAGACATTACTTTCCTATGTTCATATATGAATACATATATAACTCCACATCATGTACAACCACAAAAATGGAAAGTTATACTCCATGTATGTATGATATGTCAAAATACATTCTACTGTCATGTATAACTAAAAAGAACAAATAAAAAAATTTTAATTCCCAGTTCTATACTGAATAAGAGTCGTGAGAATAAACACCCTTATCATGTTCCTGATCTTAAAGGAAATTTTTTCAGTTCTCCCCTATTCAGTAAGGGTTTGTCATATGTAGCCTTTATAATGTTTATGTTCCTTCTATACATAATTTGTTCAGAACTTTGATCAGGAAGGATGTAGAATTTTATCAAAAGCTTTTTCTCTGTTAAGATGATCGTGTGATTTTTATTCTTCATTCTGTTATGATGTGCTACATTTATTGATTTGTGTGTGTTGAATCATTCCTGCATTTCTGGGAAGAAACCAACTTGATAATGGTGAATCTGTTTTTATTCTCTATTCATTTTTTCTCTGATCTTTGCTATTTCTTTCCTTCTATTAATTTCAGGTTTGATTTATTCTTGCTTTTGTAAGTCCTTGAAATGCCTTGCTAGATAGTTTATTTGAAATTTTTCCCTTTTTAATCTAGGCATACATGTTATTAACTTTGCTCTTAGGACTGCTTTTGCTATATCCCACAAGTGTTGGTATATTGGGTTTACATTTTAATTGGGTTTGATAATATTTTAAATTACACTTCTGACTTCCTCGATGACCCATGGTTCATACAAATGTGTTGGTCAATCTCTAAGCATTTATATAATTTCTAAAATTTCTTTGTTGTTAGCTTCCAGTTTCATTCATTTGCAACCAGAAGACATGGGGGTGGTATGATTTCAATTTTTAAAAATTTGTAGCCATGTGTGGTGGCTCATGCCTATAATCCCAGCAGCTCAAGAGGCTGAGGAGGGAGGATCACGAGTTCAAAGACAGCCTCAGAAACTTATCGAGGCCCTCAGCAAACTTAGGAAGACCCTGTCTCTAAATAAACTATAAAAAAGGGCTAGAGATATGACTGTAGTTCATAGCCCCTGGCTTCAATTCTTGTACCCGAAAATAATAACTTTAAGACTTGGGTTTTTTGGCCTAAGATATCATCTATTTTAGATAAAAAGAATGTGCATTCTGTGACTGGGAGCTGGAATGTTCTGGGAATATCTGTTCAGTCCATTTAGTCTACAATAGAGATTAACTCTGATGTGTGTCTTTGTTGATTTTTTGAATGGACAATCAGTCCATTGCTAACAATAGGGTGTTGAAACCTTAACTATTATTGTATTGGAGGCTCTAACTTTACATCTGTATTTGTTTTATGCTTCAACATTAGGTACATTTAAATTTATAATCATTATTCCTTCTCATTGAACTGATCACCTTGATCATTATTATACAGTTACTGCCGTGTCTCTTCTTACAGTTTTTGTCTTATAGTCTACTTTTGTCAAATATAACCTGCTCACTTTGGTCTCCATTAGTTTGAGATACCATTTTACATCCTCTCAGCCTGTGTGTGTTTTACTGGTGAACTGAGTTTCTTGTAGACAGTGTATTGTTGGGTCCCTTTTTTTTTTAATCCAGTCAATCTGTATCTTGGAGAATTTAATCCATTTGCATTCAAGATCAGTAGGTAAGGATTTATTTCTGTCATTTCATTGATTTTCTTCTAGTTGTTTTATATAGCCTTTGCTCTTTTCTTCCTCTATTATTCATCTTTATGGTTTACTATATTGACATTTGCTTTTTTTTCTGTTTCTCTTTTGTATATCTACACTTCCAGTGGGATTTGTACTTGGGGAGGGGTTGGTTGTGCTAGGGATTTAACTCAGGGACACTTGACCACTAAGCCACACCCCCAGCCCTATTTCATATTTTATTTAGAGACAGGGTCTCACCGAGTTGCCTAACACCTCATTTTTGCTAAGGCTGGCTTTAAACTCTTAATTCCCCTGCCTCAGCCTCCTGAGCTGCTGGGATTACACCATGCCCAGCTTAGGATTTGTACTTTCACATGCTTTCATGATAGTAGTTATCTTTCTTTCATTTCTGTATGTAGGATTTCCTTAAGCATCTTTTGCAGGGCCTGTCTGGTCATCATGAATCCCCTCAGTTTTTGCTTGTCAGAAGAGCTTTCTTTTCCTTCATTGCTGAAGGATAGCCTTACTGAGTATAGCAATCTTGGTTGACAGTTATTTTCTTCCAAGTCATGGAATACACAAATTCATTCCCTCTTGGCCTGAAGGGATTTCTATTGAGAAATTTACTATTAGTCTAATGGGAATACCCTTATGTGTAATTTGCTGCTTTTCTCTTGCATATTTAAAAATTATTTGTCTTGTACCTTTGACAGTTCGACTATTATATAGGGGTGTGGGTCTTAATGTGGCCAGGTACATGGTAAATACTTAGTCAATTGTACCCCTCGTTCAAATGGCATTCCAGGAAGGCATGGTAGCATACATATGATCCCAGAGACTCAGGAAGCTGAGGCAGAAGGATTGCAAGTTTGAGGCCAGCCTCAGCAACTTAGCAAGCCCCTAAGCAACTTAGTGAGACCCTGTCTCAAAATTAAAATAATAAAATGAGGCTACCCTGGATTCAATCCCTAGGTCAAATAAAAGGGGTGGGGTGAGTGTTCTGGGAGTATAGCTCAGTAAACAAAACAAACAAGTGCGGCTGTCTGGCTGGGCACAATTCACGAGCCACTTATCAAGCAGAATGAACTTTATTTTTAGAACACACACACATGCCGCAACACAGGAGCTCTTCAGGAATTCCCTCAGAGCCCAAATGCCACCTCAGGCACTCCCTGCCAGCAACTCCCCCAATCTCTTCCCGCTCTTGAGGCCGATTGGCTGGGTCATGTGGGCGGAGCCAAAAGAGTCCCGCAATGAGCAGCTCCGTGAACTGAAAGGGCGGGGAAACAGCCCAATGAGCATCACCACAGAGGAGCCAATCAGCTGGTTGCTAGGGCCGCAGTGAGCCAATCAGCTGGAAGTTTGCTGGGGGCGCTTCGGCTGTGGCTCTCAACATCTCCCCCTCTCTGTTTAATTAAACAACAAGCATGTGGCTTAGGGACCGTGCCTGTCTTAGGTTGTCCAATACTACAAATGGTCCTTACCTGTCATCAGATGAGCTGACCTCAAGGTGTCAGCCTCCTGTCTTAGGTTGGTACCAATGCAATTGGATCTTACCCATCATTGACTACCGGTCCAGCATACAGCCACACCTGTAGATAGGCCTTTGTACCAGTGTGGGGGGGTGAGGTTCTTTGCCTCACCTCTGTTGGCCCCCAACTTTTAGCTGAATGACCATCACAAGCAGAAGGGAGGAGAATACACCAAGCCAATTGACGGCTCCTTTTGGAAAAATTGTACCACCAATGACACCATCAGCAAAAATACCCCGGCACTACCACAAGTCGCTGCACCAACAGATAGTTCATAATGCATACAAATGATACATAGTTGATGCAAGTTCTGCAAACAGTTCAGTGATAGCTATTGCAGAAGCTGTAGTTTGGTTTTATCTTTGTCTTCACCGGCACTGGGATGAAGATAGGAATTCTGGCAATAATGGCTAAAGAAAAAATTACGTAACATTCCAGCAGGCATTAAAAGAAAGCAATTTTCTGAACAATTTACATTATCCTGAATAGAATTATTAAATATAATGAAAATGAAAGGTGAACGTAAACAAACAGATCTGTTAACCTCCTTTTTTTGTTCACATATTAACACAATCCTCAACAGCTGTTTACCCAATTTAAATTAAACCATTTAAATCATGTGAATAAGAAAAAAAATATTTGGATCCATTTTTTCATGAGCACTCATCATATATGATATATGGACATATGCACATACAAACATACAACACAAAACACAAGTGTGCACACATAATATAATACATACAACACATAACATAATAGTAAAGGCCTTGTAACTTTTTACAGGTGAAATCTCCACTGCAATGTTTAAAAACTCCATAGTCAAAAAATAGAACTGATCAGCAAAACATTAACCTAGGTCTGTATGAGCTCAAAAAACAAAATAGAACTTCATTATGTGGGAAAGGGCAATAATAAAATAGATATTGAAAAAAAAAAAAACATCCTGGTTTCATTAGCCTCCAGGTGTGGGAGAACAACTGTTGCAGAATTAAGGATAGCCAAACTGGAGTTCTGGATATCAGCTGTTACGGATTTGAGCCAAATCATCTTCTTTTTGGTCTGTAGAAATCGCTATAGTTAATCTCTCTGAAATCCAAATCAGCTGCTGTTCTCCCTGTGGAAACACACAAACAGACCCCCGACTCCAGACAATCACTGGGTCAGGACCTTTCCATTGTCCTGTTAGAATATCCTTCCAAAGTACCTTGGGCTTATGTACATTTTTTGGACACATATGCCTTGCCACAGCACTAAGCCCTGATGAATCCAAATTTTAAAAGTTTAGAGTAAAAAGGGTTATTTTAAGTTTATCTTTGGGGGATATATACCCCTTTCCAATTCCCTCTTTTTGCTTTAATAAGTACATTTTAATAGTTTGATGAGCTCTTTCAACTATGCCTTGTCCCTGTGGATTGTATGGGATTCCCGTTATATGAGTAAGGCCAAATGATGAGCAAAATTGTTTAAAAGAGGTAGAAGTGTAACCAGGGCCATTATCTGTTTTTAACTGATTTGGAACGCCCACAGTGGCAAAATTTTGTAAGCAATGAGCTATAATATCTTTCGTTTTGTCTCCGGCATGAAGGGAGCCCATCAAAAATCCGAAAGAAGTATCAACTGTAACATGCAAATATTTTAATTTTCCAAATTCTGGCAAGTGTGTGACGTCCATCTGCCAAATATGGTTAGGTATCAGTCCTCTAGGATTAACTCCAAGATTAACTTGTGGTAA
>NW_025999930.1:1782792-1831004 GCF_001458135.2 Marmota marmota marmota | reverse complement strand
TGGGAATGATTTGAACTCCCATCTCTGGAGTTAGTACTGCTCTGGCGGAGGCGCAGATGTCCAACCCTGTGCTCCCTCTGGTTTGTCTGATGAGAGACCTGATGGATAATGTGTCCTGGGCACTACCCTGATGGTGTTGCTGGGTTCCTCCAGTGCCCCGTATATTCGTGGTTGTGGGCCCCGGAGCATTGGGCCCCCCTGTCCGTTTTTTGGCAATGGAGCCTGATGCCTTTCTCCACGATATCATGGGTAAACACCTGGTCCTTGCCTATTTTTTGATACGGAGTACCCTCTATGGTGGTTTGAGAATAGCATTCATTAGCCCAATGTCTTCCTCTATGGCATCATGGGCAAATACCCGGTATTCTACCCCTTTGATATCTAGTATTGTTAAACCCTCCTTCTATGGGGTAATTCCTTTTAAAATGTCCTGTTTGTTCACAATTGCAGCATGTTTTTGGCCTGGCGTCTAAAGTCTGTTGTACTGCAGCTGCCAAGACTTCCCTTTGTTCATTAATGTCTCTACATAATTTAATATATGTGTTTAAATCTTCATGTTTCTATGGTCTAATGACCTCTCTGCACCAACGATTTGCTTGCTCATAAGCCAGTTGTTTTATTAATGGCATTGCTTGTTCTGTAGCCCCAAAAACTCTGGTAGCTGTTTGAATAAGCCTATCTACAAATTTAGCGTAAGGTTCATTAGCTCCTTGTATTACCTTAGATAATTGACCTTGTAAACCTCCATGTCCTTGTAAAGTCTTCCATGCCCTAACCGCATCTACAGCAATTTGTGAGTATATGGCAGGATCATATGCAATTTGTTGCTGCTGATCCTCATAAGGTCCCTTTCCTAATAACATATCTAGATTTCTCTGAGGATAACCAGCTGCTGCATTTTGCCTAGCCGTCTCTGTGCAAAATTCCTCATTGGCAACCTTCCATAACAGGTATTGTCCTCCATTTAGCACAGCTTTACACATACTAGTCCAATCTGCTGGCGTCATGCTCAAATTGGTAATGGATTCAACCGTGTTTACAGTGAAGGGTGCTTGAGGACCATAGGTTGTTACAGCCTCTTTTAGCTGCTTCACTGTTTTGAAATCTAAAACATGGTGAATTTGCTGCCCTCCTGCTCAAATACAGGGCATGCTAATCTTTGAAGTCCTGTCTCAGGATCCCAACTATCAACTATGGGGGTTGGGGGCCTCCCAGCATATGGAGGCAGAGCTGTTGGCTGGACACTTACGCCCTTTGGTGATAGTACGGTGTTAGTAGCAGCCTCCTGTTGTAACTTTTTCCCTGATAGTCCTTCCTCTTTTAAATTTTCTTCCTCTGACTAGCTCGAGAGACCTTCTCTTTTGCTTGATCTAACATGTTTTCTATCATAGTCTGAACCTCTAACAATTTACTTAACACTCTTTCAGTTTGTTTTTTACTAATTTCTAATCTACTATAAAGATAACGCAACCCAACAAGATAACACAAAACAAAACCGAAACAGAATGAAACAAAAACGGAACAAAAAATCGTTGTAACAATTTTACTATTTTCCTGAAATGTATTTTTGTGATCTATCTTTCTCTCTTCCTTAGGGCCGAACAACTTCAAACCCTGAGCCAACCACTTTCCCCAGTTTGCCTGAAAAAGTTCTAGGGACAGGTAACTTGAAATAAAAACAAAATAAATCAAAACAAGAACACATTGTTTTTTAAAATGGTCACCCATTCTCTTGCTCTTCCTCAGGGGCAAGCAATTGCACTTACCCCCAATCTTCAGACGTTCCCTGTCTGGACCACCAAATGCCACAGTCAGGCTGGGCACAATTCAAGAGCCATTAATCAAGCAGGAATGAACTTTATTTTTAGAACACACGCCACACCACAGGAGCTCTTCAGGAATTCCCTCAGAACCCAACTGCCACCTCAGGCACTCCCTGCCAGCACCTCCCCCAATCTCTTCCTGCTCTTGAGGCCGACTGGCTGGGTCGCGTGGGCGGAGCCAAAAGAGTCCCCCAATGAGCAGCTCCATGAACTGAAAGGGCGGGGAAACAGCCCAATGAGCATCACCGCAGAGGAGCCAATCAGCTGGTTGCTAGGGCCGCGGTGAGCCAATCAGCTGGAAGTTTGCTGGGGCCACTGTGAGCCAATCAGCTGGAAGTTTGCTGGGGCCGCTTCAGCTGTGGCTCTCAACAAACAAGACATATACATTCCACATAGGAGACTAAAACTTAAATGGAAAAAAGAAAGATGTATAATGAAAACAGAACCATAAGAGCTGGATATACTGGTTGGCCAAACCAATAATGGACAAAATAGACCAAAGCCAAAAAAAAAAAAAAGGTATTAGAGGAGGAACATCTTAATTTTAAGATAAAAGGATTAATCAACCTGGACAATATAATAATTATAAACATAACTCTTACAAAAAAGCCCAACATTAAACGGGGAAGAAAAGAATAGGAATTAAGGAATACTGTGTTGGATCTTGAATATCTCTCAAGGACCCATGTGATCAAAGGTTTCGTCTGTGGTGCTGCCAAGAGGTGGCGGAACTTTAGGAGGTGGGGCCTACTAGAAGGAAGTTAGGACACTGGGAATGTGCTATTGAAGGGATAATGGGACCTCCATCCCTTCTTCATTCTCCCTTTGTTTCCTGGTCACCATGACATCGAGAGGCCTCCTCCGCTACATGTTCCCACCATGATGTAGCAGGTCCAAGACAGCAGGGACAAGTGACCATTAAAACCATGAGCCAAAATGAAACTTTCCTCTTTATTATCTTATTATCTTGGGTATTTTGTCATAGTGATGGAAAGCTAATATAAGGAACAAGTAGTCTGACTCTTCAACAACAGTACTGGGAGTCAGTATCCCACCTTCTACAATTGTTCTGTAATGGACAGAACAACTAAGCAAACAACTGACAAGAACACAGAATATTTGAACATTATTAAGTAGATTGACATAACAGTATGAAACATCCAACAACAGAACACACATTCTTCTCAGGTGCACATAGAACACATGCTATAGAAAAAATCACTTGCTGAGTCTTAAATAACCTCAATAAATATAAAAGGGTTGAAGTCATACAAAGAACATCTCTGGCCATGTGGATTTTAAAATGATAGTCGTAACTGATAGTAAATAATATGGTCCATTATTGGTATGGCCAACCAGTACATCCAGTTCATATGATTCTGTTTTCATTATACATCTTTTTTTCTTCATTTAATTTCTGAAGTTAAAAACACTGACTCCCAAGCAGTCTGGGGTCAAGAAATTACAAGGGAAATTAGAAAATATTTCAAGATGAATGAAAATGCAAACACAACATGTCAAAACTAATGGGATGCAGTTGTAAAGGGGCTTAAAGAGAAGTTTAAAGCTTTGAATATTTTAAACAGAAAAATCTAAAATCAATAAGCTTCTTTCCACCTTAAGAAACTAGATAGAAGGCTTGAAGCAATGGTGTACACCTGTAATCCCAACTTGGGAGGCTGAGGCAGGAGGATCACATTCAAAGCCAGCCTCAGAAAATTAGTGAGGCCCAAAGTAACTTAGTGAGACCCTGTCTCAAAGTTTAGAAAAATAATAAAGGCTAGGGATGTGGCTCAGTGGTTAAGCACCCCTGGGTTCAATCCCGAGTACCAAAAGAGAATAGAAAAGAAACTAGACAGAGAAGGGAAAACTAAATCCAAAATAAATGAAAAAAGGGAAATGAAAAGAATTGAGAACTGATGGTACAGAATTCCCCCCTTGCTGGTATGAGACTGGAAGGCAGAAGACTGTAAGGTGTGAAAGGACCTTCCTGCCGAGCCACAATTCCCCAACCTCTGTGCCCTTCTTGCCTCTCAGCTTCCCTCCCAGACCTCACTCACCCTACTCATTCCTGCCCCCTCTGTGGACTCCTCTGTGCCTCAGGGACAGCCATGTTGCACCTACTGGGCAGGCAAACTGCACCAACCCAAGGGCCTGGCCAGTGTTTGTCCACCTGGCTATCATGCCCGCTTGCCACCCACCAGGCCTGCTTGACTGTCTGGGTCAGGAACTGTGCAAGGTCTATAACCAGCTTGGAATCCATGAGCCTGTTTGAAAATCATGGGTGCTGGCAGGAGATTCAAGACCCAGACACAGGCAAAGGACTATGCTGCTCACTGCCCACCATTAAACTTTGGCATAAGCAAATTCAGTCTGACCTTTTTCTAAACCCCAGGGTAACACAAGGGGTCCAAATGGAAGCTACACTTACAGTGGGCAAAGAGGTAGCAGAAGAACTAAGGAACCTGGTCCAGCACCATAAGCAGCAATACATATTACAGCAAGCAGCAAACCAGTGAATCCCCCACCTACACAAAGAAGTGGTGCCTGGGACTCCTGGGCTGCCCAGGTAACCAGGCACCAAAACTGCTCTGCATCAGGACACAGAGCAGGTTAATGTGGACACTCAGCAAGGACATGCAGGACCTGGGTAATGACCCTCCCCACAATCTTAAGCCTGCTCAAGGGTCACATAACCCATAGCCACTTGCTCTGTTCCTCTTTAATCTTCATTTCTTGGATTTGCAGACCAACCAACAGGGGACCAGGAAGGAGGTTATACAGGTTGAGATCCCTCCCTGTGATTAGGCTCCAACTGTGCCCCCATAACTAGGGGATTTCTAAGTCCATTTATGGACTTTTATCTGCATTCATTTGTTTTTACCTCTATTTTCTATAACTCACTCCCTTTGTAAACACAATGGAGAGAGGCAATTGCATCTCCCGCTATGGCCATGCATTTACCGTAAGTTGAATATTTCCCTTTACGTGCTAAGGCTGAGTTTTGAGGTGTACAGGTATTGAAAATTGTTTTATCACCATGACAGATCAAATCTTTCATCAGTATAGATTTAGTGCTATCTCCAAAATAATGCCTTTTGCCTTAAAAGTCAACACTATCAGGAATAAGTATAGTTGCCTGGGCTGTTCTGCTTCATTTTCCACGGAAAACACGTGGCCATTTATTTCCCCTAATCTGCTTTACCCTGGTATTTGAAGTCTGATTAGCTTTTGATAGACAACCAGGAGACAAAATCGGGACCAGTGAGGCTGTCCCTGGTGGTTACTGGTATGGGTGGTTGGAGTGGCTCCTCACCCACAGACATTAACATACTAAATATATTGTCCTGATGTGCAAGGTGCTGGCAATTTCTCATTGAACAATAGAAATGTACTGCTTTACATAAATGTCCCCAAACGGAGCAGCTCTGGGTTGTGTATTTATTCAGTGGCCCTTCACCTCATCCTTCCCACTGGACCTTGTGTAAGGTCCTCCCACTCCTAGGCCCCACCCCTGAGAGCCTCAGCATGCAAGCAGAGGCCATTTCCACAAACATTAATTAGTGACCATCAACAGGACTCTCTTTTCCATGTCCCTCACCCCTTTGTGAAAACTTCCCTAGACATGCCACACAGTCCCAGCATGCCACTGGGCAGAACTGGTTAACCTAAAAGATCACTCAAGATCAGTCTCAAATAATCTTAAAATGCTCAATCAAGATGATCCCTGAATAACTCTGTGTATAAGTACCATAACCAAATCATGACTTCCTCAAAGTTAAAGATGGCTTATATAGACAAAGAAACGTTATTGCCTACTACCAACGATAATAATATATCAAAATTAATAATTTTATGAATTATGATAATCCCCATTACTGCTACACTGATTACAACACTAACAGATTACATGC
Organism: Marmota marmota marmota; assembly: GCF_001458135.2. Lineage (NCBI taxonomy): Eukaryota > Metazoa > Chordata > Mammalia > Rodentia > Sciuridae > Marmota > Marmota marmota. The sequence continues at coordinate 1,825,267 of NW_025999930.1, read as the reverse complement.
TTTTTATAAAGGGAGCCAGGTAATATTCAAAATACGATGCTTATCTACAGTGACCTTCAAGGCAGGTTCTGTTTTTACTGTCTCTGAATATGTACAAACAGCAACTCACAGAGATCAGTGTGTTGAATCATATATAGAAGTAGAACCAGGGATTACCATGTTGCCCTTTGTGTAGCAAGAAACGCAGCACTCCATCACTGGAAGTACACATGAAGAGATTCCCCAGATACACAGCACTTGACACGCATGCATACCTATGCTGCTGCTCCATCTAAAACTAGAAAAATAAAGAAATTTTCCTTCCATAGACTATTTTCCACTGAGTTGATGAAATTACTACTATAACTCACAGCTGTTCAAATTAATCAGTCAGAAGCTGTCAAAAATTATGTTCCTGATTATGCAGAAATGCATAAGTCAGGTTTCTATTGAACCCAGTGGCTAGCTTTGTATTAGCTGCAAACTAGGGAAAAATAATTATTTTCTTAAGGGGCAGTTTGGTAACAACAGTCATACAAATTTACATATACTAGGAGGATAGGAAAAAAAGTTATGCAGTACAACACCTATATTTAATATAAAAAGTGATAATATTATGCTAAGTGTATATATTCTCTATCCACAGTTATGCTGGGTTCCATAAAGGAAATTTTTTTGTTAATAGAGAATGTTCCTAAGTATAACCCCATATTTGAAGGGGCAATTCTGTGCACTGTGGGATGTTCAATAACACTCCTGGCCTCCACTCACTAGATGCCAGGTGGAATCCCAACATGTGGTTATAACAATCAAAAATGTTCCCAGACACATACTCAAATGTCACCTGGAAGATATCACTGGTCATGTTTAACTAAAAAAAAAAAAAAAGCATCATTATAATACACTTGACACTCCTCAGGAAACATTACTGAATAGCTTCTATTCTTTATGATCAGTTTTGAAATATGAAATAATACAGAAGTTCTGAGCAAAACACTAAAGGAACTACATAGATTCTTTTAACCGCACATAGCAAAGTGCAACAATGAAATGACTTACAGGCAGAATTTCATATTAACAGGAAATCAGAACATATAAATTTGGAAAGTTTACAGCCTAGTCATGTAAAGAACAGAAAAACATGCAGCCAAGTGCAGCCAAGAACTCTTATATTTAGATATATTTTATGAATATTCAACTGAATATATATGAAAATTTATGGGTAGGATTTTGTTTAGAATTACGGTACATACATGTTTATAAACATATAAAGGAACATATATGTAAATATATATGAGTATTCAAAGTAATGATTATAATTTTTGTATAGAAGATTGATGGTTATCTGTAAGGATAGGTTTAGTTCCGAGTTAGTGACTAGGTTGATGGTGTTACCACTGGAATGCATATATCAATATAGAATTAAAATTATATGAAAGTTTATAAATACATATACTTTTATCTATGGCTATTTTAAAGTTATGTGGTATTTTGGTTATGTGTTAAATTTGGGGCTTGCCAATGGAAATGAAAAAAAAATTATATATATATATATATATCTGGATTTTTATGTGAATTTAAAATTTTATATCCCCAACTATATAGGTACATTCATGTAAAGTGATCTGGTCTATATGTGTAGAGGTTTCTGTTGAGCCATAGTTGCAGTGACAGACTATGTAGTGAAAAAGGGTTAAGGTTAGAGCTAAGGTTTAAACATTTTTATCCATATGTATAAATTCAATATGGAAATACATTAAAATATTTATATGTATCTGGATTTGTGTTGAGATGGATGCTTACAATTTGACTTAGATGTATGTTATAAATATATAAATGAATATGTATTAAAATATATGTGTAGTATTTTGTTTACCGATAGGATATATGTATATGTATGAATGTATATAAACAGACAGGAATGTATGTATTAAAAATACATGAATATTCAATGTAATGATTATAATTTCTGTATAAAAGGCTCATGGATATGGGTAGTGTTAGGTTGAATTCTGAGTTATGGAATAGGCTTATGGAGAGGGTTACCTTTAAAATTTGTGTGTGTGTGTATCAATATATGCATATAAATCTGAATGTTGAAGTAGAATTATATATGTAAATTTATTTTAAAAATAAATAAAACCATAAAAAAGAACCAAAACTCTTACATAGAAGCATTAGTCTCTATGATTGGCAGGTCAAGCGTTCTGAACACAGTTATAATTCCCATAATTATAAATTCTCTTCTCTACAAAAATATTGGAAGCTTTTGAAGGGCTGATGTATTAAAGATATTTATTTTTAGCTACAATGAGATGTTTCTATTGTAATGCAAACAGATCACACATGAGATAGCCCAAAAGAGTATTTATTTTTCACTCACATAAAGTATAAATCAAGGGTTCTAGGACAGAAGTGGGATAATCTCTGATCTTGTGAGTCATTTCTTTTTGTCTTAAATCATAGTTACCTTCTCCCATTTAAAGTTTTGAAGAACATCTTAGTGGCCATCTTCACATGAGATCCACAGAGCATGAGACATCTGGAAGGATTGACGGCACAGCTTTTATACTGCACCATGCTTGGAAATAAGATTCAACGCTTGTGTCCCTATTTACCTGCAGAGCTATTTACATGGTACCCCAACAATAATGGGGCACTGAGAAATGCAGACTGTTTCCAGAAGGAAAGAAAATGGATTCTGGAGAACACTTGGCCAGTCTCTACCATACAAAATTAAGGGTGCTGTGACCTGGCAAGAGATTTTCCCACACTCATATGTTCTTGGGGTGTTTCCTTTACATGACTTAACTGGTGCTTGCTATAGTTGGACCTGTGGGAAAACACTTTTCCACATTCTTTACACTCATAGGGCTTCTCCCCTGTGTGAATTCTCTGATGTTCACCAAGATTTCCCTTCTGGCTAAAGGTTTTCCCACATACATTACATTCATAGGGTCTTTCTCCTGTGTGAGTTCTCTGATGGACAATGAAGGCTGATCTATTGTTGAAAGTTTTTCTACACTCTTCACATTTATAGAGATTTTCACCTGTGTGATTTCTCTGGTGTTCAGTGAGTTTTGACTTGACCCTGAAAGATTTCCTACATTCTTTACATTCATAGGGTCTCTCTCCAGTGTGAATTCTCTGATGCTTGCAGAGGTGTGGCTTCTGGCAAAAGGTTTTCCCACATTCTTTACACTCATAGGGTTTTTCACCTGTGTGAGTTCTCTGGTGTACAGTGAGGCCTACCTTGTGATTGAAAGTCTTCCCACACTCATTACATTTGTAGGGTTTATCTCCTGTGTGAGTTTTATGATGCTCCCTCAGGTGACAGTTCCGGGAAAAGGTTCTCCCACATTCATGACATTGATAGGGCCTTTCCCCTGTGTGAATTCGTTGATGGATGACAAGGTTGGACTTACGGTTGAAAGATTTCTCACAGTGATTACATGCATAAAGGTTTTTCCCTCTACATGCCCTTTGATGTATTATAGGGTCTGAACAGCTAGTGAAGGTTTCCTTATCTTTAATACATTCAGAGGGTCTCTCTCCTATGTGTACTTGCTGCCTTTTAGGTTTTTTGTAGAAAGTTTTCTTCCTCACCTGAGTTGTCTCTCCATCAATAAAAAATGAACCATCACAGCCTTTCCCACAGTCCTTCTCTCCACAGGTATTTCTCATAGGAACCCTCTCATGTTTCAGTACATTCACCTGTGTGTTCAAGGCTTTAACTTGTCCACAACGTTCAAATTCCTCCTGCTGATTCTGACCAAGATGCTGAGGACATCTGAGAGACTTCCCGATTACATTACTTGTATCAGGCTCCCTAGAGAGAAGCCTGTTTTGATGTACATTAAACCCCTCAGGCCTTGTTTCTAAACAGTTCCCATTATTTAAAATCAGTCTTGAGCTCAATTTAAATTGTTTTTCTACTTCAACTCTCTCCTTAGTTGATGAATTGCTGTTGGTGATTACAACTTGCCACAAACGTCTGTCTTGACTTTCTTGGCTCCTGTCTATTTGGTCATCCACTTTCTGGACATCTAAAATGAAAAACAAAAACAAATCCATAAATATAAGCATTTCTTATGGAATGCTCATGTAAAAGTAAAGTTCTTTCTTCCTACCTTAGCAGCCTACCATTTGTAATTAATCAATAATGAATAGTGACTATATGAGTATAGTCATGCATCACTTAATGTCAAGAACACTTGAGGAAAAATGTCATTACACAATTTTGTTATTGTGTAAACATCACAGAGTGCACTTACAGAAATCTGAATGATACAGGACCTGTGTGGAGACACAGTAAACACAAGCTGAGGCTGCTCCCAGGGTAACACAGCATACTGTCTAAAAACAAACATTTTTATAAGTAGAAGAGTATGCCTTAAAATAATAAAAACTATAGTATAGTAAATATATAAAACGGTACCATAGTAATTTATTACAATTACTGCTACAGTTTGAATATTAAACATCCTCCACAGGCCCATGTGTTAATGACTTTGTCTCCAAGTTGGCACTACTAGAAGTTGCTGTGGACCTTCAGGAAGCCTGACCCAGAGGCAGGTCCTAAGGTCACTGTAGGTGTGTCCTCAAAGTAGATTGTGAGAACATGGCCCATCCTCTCCCACCCTTGTTTCCTGACTCATAATGTAAATAATTTGCCATCATGCTCCCAATATTTCCACCCTTTCCAATGGCCAAAAATGATGGGGTCTCACTATTTTGGACCAGAATCTCCAGAACCATTAGGCCCAATTGAACTTTACCTATTATCAGTTAGCTGCCTTAGGTATTTCATTGTAGTAAGTGACTAAAAATTATCAAGAATTATGTCCTATACACAACTTAGAGGACTAAGTTTTATAATACCAGCTTCACCACAAACATGTGGGTTATGCACTGGTCTATGACATTATAATGCTTACCATGTCATTAAATAATAGAAATTTTTGAGCTCTAACATAATCTTTTGGAACCAAGATTATTTAGATGGATACATGGTCCATAATAGCCCAAAATGTTAGGCAGTCCATGACTACATGATTTTTCTTCTGATTTAATGTAATAAAAAATATACTATCTGGGGTAGTAAATTTGACTCTTTTCCCTGTGCTAGATGATGACAGCTTTCTCCAAATTCCTAATTAAACCTGGCTTACTTTGCTTCTCAGGCCATAACAGATATGAGATACTTTAACCTATAACCCTGGGCTTCCATAACATGCTGGTCTAACGCAACTTGCTCCCTAACCCATACTGTGCCCACCAGAAACTGCCTTTCTGGTTTCTTCTGAGATCCACAGCCTGACTTGTCCCTCCGATTCCTAATGCAAGTACCCCTGTCGCACAATTCACTGCTTCTGAAAGCTTTTATTTTATGTACTAAAGTTTCAGCTGCTTCCTATTTTCTTAGAAAATGGAGCTTCACATACATTTCTCATCTTCTTTGCTTTAGAAGGATGTTCATAAAGACAAGGGAAAATAGGGACTTCAAACTCAACTCTCAGAAATTTGAGCCCTCCAAAATGAAACCTTCATTTACTTGGCCTAGAGACCCAACATCTCCTGTTTCTATTCTGAAGTCCAGACCCACCTTTTGCTATGCTCCTATTCTGGGTCCTTCTCAGATTCATGATTCTTTATTTCTGGATGATAGGCTCACTCCTAGACTTCTTTTCTATCTTATCAACTCTCTGATGACCTCCTGTACAAGAATGACTTTAAATTTTTGTTTAAAGATGCTAATGTCCAAATTTGCACCTCCAATAGGGATGGTCCACCCCCAAATATAGATTTTATATTCACCAAGGTATTATATGTGAGTAGTGGCGAAAAAGTTAACTTGAACTGAAGCCATACCAAAGTAAATACATAATAATTCCCTAAAACTGCCTTCTCTGACCATCCTTTCTGAATTATCACATTCCATTTTCTTTTCTCACTCTGGTTAAATATTCTATGTATTTCCCATCCAATTAATTCACATTTTTCTTATTTCTCTCTCATTAGAATGTAAACTTCATAAAAGAGAGACAATATATTGATCACGTTTGTTATAAGTACATTATAAAATTCCCACTGCTCAAAATCTGCTTAAGAATAAATGGATGTATATTTTTAAAATGCCTGGGGGAAAACCCCACTTCACTGGAATGGTGGAAGACAGCAACTGAAAATGTGAAAAAGTGAGAAACAAAGAAAAAGATTTAAGAAAAGGAAGGCAGAGAATAGACCAGAGGTAAATGTTTAAAATACTCAACAAAATAAAAGGCAAGGATTTATGTATAAGAGCCCTCCCTGTAGACTATATAATAAAAAATCTTTGATCCAGCTCTCCTCAGGTCTGGGACCTATAAAGAAATCAAAAGCTGTAAAGAAATCAAAAGAAGTGCTGGGGTTGTAGCTCAGTGGAAGAGAACTTGCCTAGCATGTGTGAGGCACTGGGTTCAATTCTCAGCACCACATAAAATCAATTAAATAAAGGTCCACTGACATCTTAAAACTTAAAAAAAAATAAAAAGAATCCAAAAGAGGACAGAAACGAAGTATAGGGGCAGAATGGCCCTTTGTCCAAGCTGCCAGCTTTATTTATGTCAGTAGGTTACATTAGGTCACTGGCATCAGTAGTACATTATTGTTCATTGTGTCATTAGGCAGGTTACAGAGTTAGCAACATTATGTAGGTTATTACTTAGTTACAAACTATAGTTGCAATGTGCAATGTTAGAAGCTTTGTGTAGATCTCAAGAAAGTCCATTGTTTAAAGCTACTGCTGAGTGGACAGGTACAAGCACAGCAGTGAAACACACTCCCAGGAGGTGTGTGCCTGAGATCAAGGTCAAGGCTGATAAGACTCTAGCACAGAGCCTCCTCATGCAGGGCATTGCTACAGCAGCTAGGCATCTTGTGTCTTTGCACAAAAACTTTCCCAGCAGTTAGGCATTCCATACCTTTGCACAGAAACTTTCCCAGCAACTAAGCATCCTGTTCTTTTGTACAGAAACTCCCAGCCACCAAGCACACCACAGCCATAAAGTCATCAGACAACCCAATCCCAAATACAGAACCCTTACAGGGACGCAGCAAAAAAGAGGTAGAATAAGCTCAACACTCCCAACATCTGATGAATTTTACTGTTCCCAATATCCCCTGTGCTCAATATGCACTGACTGACCTGAGAGGGTCTGGTTTGGGTGTTCCTCTACCATCCATGGCTCTGCTCCTTGCTCCAACTTAAAGATCACCTCAGGTTTTATAATGCAGTGCCCTGTTAATGAGAAATAATGTAAGATTTTGCCAAACTGCCACATCAGCTCCTTCCCAAAAAAAAAGAGCTTGGCTTCAGGAACTATTCAATGAAAGGTCTTGCCCACATCCCGCATAGGCAATGGAAGTAAAGGTTCCTCTTGGTAGAGTGGGATGGCTGCGAAACAAAAGCTAAGAAAGAGAAGGAAGTGAAAAAAACACAGGACACAGAAAGTAATTTTTAAAAAGCAGGGGCAGGATAGTCGATCTTAGGGATTGAGCTTCCACACTAGAAAGAGAGCAATGGAGCCTTTGCTTGCTTTGTTTATTTGGGGGAAACATCAAAGGTTTTCCATAGACTATTCTTTGCCAAATAAGGTAGGAGGTGGGCTGTCCAGTTTCCAACGGTTATGCCCAAAACGAAAGTTACAAGAGCTGTCTACTCAGTAGAGCAAAGACAGAGATTTCATGCCTTGGGTGTTCTGATTCACATGGGAGAGCCGGGATAGTTCCAAGGAATAAAACCTAAGTCTCCATGGCTCGGTACCAAGTAAAGACCCCTCAAGTAGTTCACGATGGCTCCCCACAAAAAAAGGCCTTTCATTAATAAGGCATGACACACTACCAGGTGTGAGAGTACCAATCTGTAATCCCAGCAGCTCAGAAGGTAAGCAGGAGGATCACAAGATGGAAGCCAACCGAGGCAAGTTAGTGAGATTCTATCTCAAAAAAATAACAAGCACTCAGAGGTAGCATCCCCGGATCCAACCCCCAATACCAAAAAAAAAAGGCACATTCTACATGAATTAGAATCCCATACCTAAATAGCATTAAACCTTATAAATGGTTCTTATATTTGCCAAATGGGCGCAGGGAAGGACATCGCTCCCGGAAGTTAGCGGGGAGTTTTGCTCACCCAGTGACACCAGGCTGTAATAGGTCTCCAACATCACATCCCTATACAGGGTCCTCTGAGCATCATCCAGGTTCTGCCACTCCTCCCAGGTGAAGTCCACAGACACATCCTCAAATGACACCAACCCCTGCAACAGCACATTTCTCCTCAAGTCATCAGTCCTCCACAGATTGTGTATGTCTCCCTTCTATATAGGTGTGTATGTCTTACATGTATCTTCCACACAACAGAGAATGCTTTATACTATATATGATGGATGAAGGAAAGATCACAGTGAAAGTATCCACAGTAAAAATTTATTATCAAAAATACTACTATAAAATTTATTTTAAATATCTAGACCCATACTTGTTGTGAGGGAGATAAACATGAATAAAACTCTGTTCCTCTAAAAGTCTTATGATCTGATATGAAGACAAAGAATATATGCAGACCTGGAATGATGTGCAAAATGAATTAATACAAACAGAAGTGCAATATAGACTGGGAAAACAAAAAAGGAGAAAACACCGTTCTATTTTGTATTATGAGGTTGGTGTCACTGAAACACTAAAGATGTTCAGCTTTTCCATGTGAACTGTGTTTTCATGAATTTGAGTACCACAAACAATGCACAACACATTAATGAAATTAAACACAGTGCCCTGCCAAGGTGAATGATCTTGGGCCATGATAAGAGATTCATGCAATACTGAAGGAACTTATTATTGAGTTGGTCTGAACTTATGATCCAATTCCAACAACAAAAAGACTGTATGTACCTACCATCTTTTAATTGCTTATACATTAAAAACATATACATGTCCCAAAATGTCCTTCCTATATGCTAAAGGATTGCTTGTGGGCACGACAGGGTGGACTGCCACTTCCCTAACCACACAATGTAAATAGGAAAATGTAAGTTTCATGAACAGATATGCATTTAATAGTCAACCCTGGAAGGAGAGTGGCAAAGAGCTTAAGAAAGAGTGATAAAGGAAGAAAAAGGGTGACAGCTTACCACCTATATTAGAACAGAGAGCAGTAAATATACATAATGAGAAAATGAAACAATGAAAAGTATAAGCAGAAACAGAATGTGGTATTAACTTGCTGAACAGAGGGTCAAAGAGAACTATTACTTCCAGGCTACATGTATGATGGCAGTTAATTAGATACTGCTGCTCCAAAGTGAAATGTGAAAAATGGAAGAATGTGAGGGGGGCAGAAATAACCTAGACTTGTAGATATCGCAGATGAAATAACTGAAATTTCTTATGTGGGATGTCCACCAGGCAACTGGATATGAATCTGGAGTATAGGAGAGAGACATCAGCTGAACATTAACATTTGAAGTACCAAGATTTCAATGGTACCTGTAGCCATGACAGTGAATAATCTTAAGAGATTAACAGGGAATAAAGGGACTTCAACCCAAACAAGAAGGGAGAAATAAAACTGAGAGTATCAGGCTATCTCACACAAAAAACGAAGATGTGCACCCACACAGGTGGCAAGGCCCTGGTTTCTGATTGTCATCGCATGCTGAAGTGAACTGTAGCTGTGCCTCATTACCATCTTAAATCTCTGCAAAGATATGGGTTACTTTAGTGACTATTCTATACCTGTGTTTGCCCCTCACCACCTGGAATGTGCTCCTCCTTTTCAACTGTGAAAGTCCCTAATATTATTTTCAGAATAGGCCAAACCAATTCCTCCAAAGATATAATTTACTAAAACTCACACAAGTAATACACAATAATAAATATATATTTATTAAAGAACAGAATAATTATTAATCTTCAAATATAGTACCTGTTGTGTATACATTCACCGGTGAATTCAATAAAATATTAAGGAAGAAATTATATCAATTCCCTACAATCTATTTCAGAGGAAAGGAGCAGATAGAATATTATGGTTCATTTCATGAAACCAGCACTACCCAAATACAGAAAACTACAGACCATTACCTCTCATGAACACAGATCCAAAATAAAACAAAGAAATTCTCAGTAGAATATCAGCAAATTGAATCCAACAATCTACAAAAAGAATTATACATCAAAACAAGTGGAATTTATCCCAGGCACACAAGGCTGGCTCAGCATTTGAATATCAACTGATATAACTCATCACATCAATAGTCTGAAGAAGAAAAAAAATCACATGATTACACAACAGATGCAGAAAAATCACTTGAAAAAACTTGTCATCCATTTGTGATAAAAACTCTCCTCAACTTGAAAACAAATACCCACAAAAACCTACATCTAACAGGTGAGAAATTCAAACCTTTCCTGCAAGACTAAAGAAGGCAAGGATGTACCCTCTTATCACATCTTTCATAACTATAGAAGTACTAGCTAATACAGTAATACAAGAAAACGAAATAAAGGGTATGCAGACAAAGAATAAATAAAACTGACTACAGATAATACAACTGTCGTCTATGTAGAAAAAAACTGTTAAAGAAAAAAAAACGGAATAAGTGATTATAACAAGATTACAGCCTATAAGGTTAATGTATAAACATTTTTCAATTTCCTATATATCAGCAATGAATAAGTGGAATTTTTAAATGAAAACACAGTACTACTTATATTGTCACCCCAAAATGAAATCCATATGAATCTAACAAAATAACACATTATCTCTATACATACAAAATCTTTCTGAACAAAATCAAAGCACAGCTAAGTGAATACTCTATGTCCATGAATAGAAAATCTCAATATTATCAATGTCAGTTTTTACAAACTTTGACCAAAAGATTCAATTTAATGGAACAGAACAGAGAGCCTAGAATTAGTTCCATATAATTATAATCAACTGGTCTTTGACAAAGGAATGAATCAAAGTTATTCTTTAAAATATATGGAGTTGGGACAACTAGGAATCTATACACAAGAAAAGTGAATCTAGACATTCCCATTATAAAAATTAAATCAAAATGGATCACAAACTAAAATGTAAGATGAAAAATTATAAAACTCTAGAACATATAAAAACAACCTAGATGACCGAGGGGAAAGTAATGACTTTGTACATACAAAGCCAAAATCAAAATTCAGGGAAGAAATGATAGATAAATTGGACTTCATTAAAATTTCTTCTTTACTGCAAAAGACATTGTCAAAAGAATGAGAAAATAGGGCTGGGGATGTGGCTCAAGTGGTAGCGTGCTCGCCTGGCACGCGTGCGGCCCGGGTTCGATCCTCAGCACCACATACAAACAAAGATGTTGTGTCCGCCGATAACTAAAAAAATAAATAAATAAATATTTAAAAAAATTCTCTCTTTATACTCTCTCTCTCTCTCTCTCTGTCTCTCACTCTCTCTCTTTAAAAAAAAAAAAAAAAAAGAATGAGAAAATAAGTCATAGACTGGAAGAAAATATTTGCAGAAGACAAATCTGATAAAAGGGCTGTTATGTAAAACATTAAAAGAACTCAAAACTCTATAGCTATCATAAGAAAACAAAGAGCTTAACAGATACCCAAACAGAGAAGACACAGTCAATCAATAAACACAGGAAGAGATGCTCTATATCATAAGACATCAGGGAAATGCAAATTAAAATAACAATGAGATATCACTACATACCTAGTAGAAAGAACAAAATATGGAACACTGATACCAAATGCTAATGAAGACATGGAACAAGAGAAACTCATGCACTGCTTGTGGGAATGCAAAACAGGACAGTCACCAAGGGAGACATTTTGGTGATTTACTATGACACTAAACACGCTCTTACCATATGATCCAGCAATCGTGCTCATTGGTATTTACACAAAAGAGGAGAAAACCACTCCCAGAATAAAAACCTGTAAACAAATGTTTATAGTAGTTTTATTCAAAGTCAAAATCTGGAAGTAATAAGGTATCCTTCAAGAGGTGAATAAATAAAACTGTGGCATATGTGGTCAATGAAATATTACTCAGCACTAGAAAGAAATGAGCTACAAAGTCCTGAAAGGCATACAGAAATCTCAAAAGGCACATTATGAAATTTAAAAAAACAGTCTGAAAGGGCTTTTTACTTTATATTTCCAGCTGTGTAACATTCTGGAAAAGGTAAAGTTGTGGAGAAGGTAAAAAGATCAGTAATTTCCAGGGCTGGGGATGAGGAGGGATGAACAGAGGGAGCACAATAGATTTTTAATGCAGTGAAAATACCCTCTATGGCACTATAATGCTATAAAAATACCATTAACATTTTTCCAAACCCAAAGAGTGCACAACACCAAGAATGAACCATGATGTAAACCATGGCCTTTGGACAACTATTTAAGTGTCAATACAGGGTCATCAATTGTAACTGATTTCCCACTCTGTTGAGGAATGTTGACAAAGGGGGATGCTGTGCATGTGTAAGGATATAACTATGGAAGAAATCTATGCACCTTCCTCAAATTCTACTGTGAAATTCAACTGCTCTAACAAAATAAAAGAGGTTTTCTCTTTTAAAAAAGAAATCCAGGAGTGGGGTTGTGTCTCAATGGTACAGCACTTGCCTGGCATGTGTGAGGCCCTGGGTTCAATCCTCAGCACCACATATAAATAAAGTTAAAAAAAAAAAAATCCATTGGCAGCTAAAAAATATTTTAAAAAGAAAGAAAATCCAGCCACCTAAAAGTTTGAGTTTGATAATTCTTACTTAATAATAAAACAAATATTAAAAATACCTTCCTACTTATAATATAAAAGCACTTAATAATAATGAATGGATAAAGAAAATCTGGCCCATACAGGCAACAGAGTATCATTCAGCCTTAAACAGGAAATCCCTCCACTCGTGATAACACAAATGTACCTGGGGAACATTATGCTAAGTAAAATAGGTCTAGACACAAAAAAGTAATGCATGATGCCACTAGCAATGACCCAAATGTATGTGTTCCCCAAATTTCACATCACCACGTGGACAGTATTAGAAGGTGGGGCCTCTGTGGGGTGATCAGATGAGAGTTCCTTCCTCTGGAATGGATTAGGGCCCTTTGATAGAAAGGGCTTCAATCACTCCCTTCTGCTTTCCATGTCCTTCACTATGTGGGGAGGCAGCAGACCCTAACCAGATACCAGATGCCAGCACCTTGATCTTGGACTTTCCAGCCTCTAAAACTGTGCAATTTCGGTTCTTTATTAAGCACCAAGTCTCAGGTTTTTGTTACAGCAACATGAATAGACTAAGGATACTATATATATCAAGAATTTAAAATACTCAAGTTTACAGAAGCATAAAGTAGAATGGTAGTTACCATGTGCTTAGGGTCAAAGGAATTGGGAAGGTGTTGGTCAAAGTGTACTAAGTTTCAGTCATAAAATATGAATCAGTCTTAAATCTACAGAACAGTATATGCAATTCAGAATATTGTGTTATATACTTAAATATCTGCTAAGAAGGTTACCTTTACTTAAATATCTGCTAAGAAGGTTACCTTCTGGGATACTACATATAAAATCTACCTATAGGTTTACTATATATAAAATGTAATAAACATTATTACATTTAAAAAGGTGTTTTATATATAAAAAGAGGGGATACAGTAGAAACTTTTGGAGATGATATATTAATGTATCATTTTTTAATTTTTTTTATTTTTAGAGAGAGAGAGAGAGAGAATTTTTTAATATTTATTTTTTAGTTTTCGGCAGACACAACATCTTTATTTGTATGTGGTGCTGAGGATCGAACCCAGAGCCGCGCGCATTCCAGGCGAGTGCGCTACCGCTTGAGCCACATCCCCAGCCCCTTAATGTATTATTTTGGGGAAGTTGCCATAAGTGAGTAATGCTTATTCATAAACTCATCAAAATGTACACTTTAAATATAGACAATTTCGTACATCAGTCATACCTGAATTTTTAAAATTACATAATTAAAAATTGACAGCAAATAGGTATTTGCAAGTTTCCCAGTATATGTTTATTTTATTATTAACTTCTGAATCTAGTTGGCTATCTCAATACACTGAGGTGACAATATTTTTAAACCAAAATACATGATGTAGTCTAGAAAATATATTTTCCAATGATCTTCCACAAGGGTGCCAAGCCCACTCAGTGCAGAAAAGTCCAGCAACCAGTGTTGGGAAAACTGAATATCCACATACAAAAGACAAGCTGGAACCTTACCTTACACCACATACAAAAATTAACTCAAAATGGTCCAAAAACCTATATTTAACACTAAAACTATAAAACTCTTAGGTGAAAATGTAGTAGAAAGGCTTTATAAAATTGGATTTGGCAATGACTTCATAGATATAATGTTAAAAAGCACAGGTAGCAAAAGTAAAAATACACAAATGAATGTAGATCAAAAAAAAAATTCTTGTGCATTATCATAATTGGAGTAAAAAGACAACTACAGAATGAAAGAAAATAGTTCAAATCATATATCTCATAACAAGTTAATATGCAAAATACCTAAAAAACTGCTTCCAGCCCACAATTTTTAAAAAAATGAAATAACTTATTTAAAGCACAGATAAAGGACTTTCACAGCCATTTCTCCAATGATGACACACTAATGGCCAACAAGCATATGAAATATCATTCATCATTAGGTGTTAGAGTCTGTAAACAAGTCAAAATAACACCTGGCATTTTGCCAGGGGAATGTTAGAGTTCGTAAACAAGTCTGGATGGTGCCTGGCAAAATGCCAGAGGGAGTGGTTTGAGAAGTAACAAAAACAAGCCATTAAGTGTGGAGATTCCTTATTGGTTGACTGATGTATCTAGTTTATGCTAATTAGATAAGCTGTGTGGAATGTATAAATACTGGTCCTGTCCTGCAATAAACGGCTCCCACTCCTGCTGTATCAACGTACACAAGTTGTTCGTCACCCCCCGGTTATTTTGCAGCCAGCCGGCCTTCTACAATTAGAGGAATGCAAATGAAAGACACAATGAGTTATCACTTTACACCCAACAGAAAATATCAAGTATTGGCTAAATTAGAATCCTTATAAACTGATGGTAGGAATGCAAAATGTTGCAACAGCTATGAAAAATAGGATAGTGGCTTCTCAAAAAGTTAAAAATAGATTTTCACTATGGTCCAACAGTCCAATTTCTATGTATATATATATCCAAAATTGACTGCAAGACCTCAAAGAGATATCTGCACATACTGCATTGCTCACATAGACAGGATATAGAAGCAATCCAACATTCCCAGGGACCAGCATAACCTAATCAAAGAACTGGAGCAGGTGCCCAACATGAACAACTGCTCAGACTAGTGCCTACAGGGTGCCTCCTGCATCCCACTACCCAGCTGCAGAGAAGTGTCCACCATGTTCATACTACTCTCTATAGGTGGCAAGTATGTGAAAGAGCAGATGGCAGGCAACCAGGATCTGATTTGTTGGGCTTTCAGCCAGCACTGAAAAGGTAGTCATTTTTTGTTCTTAATCAACTTAAAATTCTAGTCCATAAACATGTACATATCTATCTTACCCTTCTCATTTTTAACTGGTTACCTGAAATAGAAGAATTAGTTATAATCTTTCAAAGAGTTTAAAAACATGACATGTATTTTTGAACAACAAACATACAAGTAAAAGACATTAAAAATGTCAGTGCTTCTTGGTTTCATTCTTCACAAATATTCTTATTGACTTGTTCAAACATTCCAACTAATTCCTGAATGCTTTCTCTCTGTGTACTGCTAAGGATGTCACATGAGCTAGCCAGAATCAGAGTCTACTTGCGATTGAACCTCATCACCTAGCAAACACACCCTTCAGGGGACTGTGAGTCCCAGAAGTTCTTCCCTCTATGCTGCCACCATGTGCAGACTCAAAAATAAATGAAATGAACAATCAAACAAGAGTATCATGGGATACTCACTTTACATAAGATGAGATTAGATGAGATGAGACCTAAGAAAGGAAAAAGCTCAGGAAAAAAAAATCCCTTTTCAGTAATTTGGGTCACTGACTAAATGGCAGTAATGCCATATGAAAGAAATAGAGGAGGATGAGACTTTCAATTTGGATTTGTTGGTTTGGAGTTGCCTTTTGGACGGCTATGAAAAAATAAGTACAGGAAGTTAAATCTATAGTCAAAAGACCAAGCTAAAAACAGGTTGGAGCACCCAACCACAAAGAGCTGAATCATCAAGGAGAACTGCAGAGAGGGACAAACAGTGAACAGGATGAGACACATGCATGAAGAAAAGAAATTCAGGTAAAAGAGAAGAACCATCACTGAGGCCATGACAGAAACTAATACAGAAGAATTTCCAGAAGATCATCTGCAAACAGCCAAAGATTCAAGTAAGGTAAAGACCAGAGAATAGTACTAGATATGACTATAATTTAGGTTATTGGTGAGCTTTAGAAGAACTAGAGCACTCGCCTAGCACTTGCGCAATCCTCAACATAAAAATAAATAAATAAAACAAAGGTATGTGTCAACTACCTAATCAAAGAACTGGAGCAGATGCCCAACAGGATCAATTGCTCAGACTAGTGTCTCCAAGAAAAAAAAAAGAAAAGAAATAAACTACAACTACATTCCATGGGTTCAAGTCCAATGAGCAGTGGGAATGTTTGTGAAAAAATGTAACTGAATGATCTGATGTATAACCTGTACACATGAACTGAGGAAAAATTATGGAGAGTTATTTAAGGGCCTGTGGTTGACTCAGTCCTCCACACATTCCAGGTTTAATCCCCGAATCCAGGATGGTTGTGCAAAAGCTGTCTGGAACCACATTACTTTAGCAATTAGGTAAATCTATCTAATGCTGAACACAAAAAGTGTTTATTTCCAAATTGTCAGTGAAAAGTTTTCCACTACATCATCTATATAACCAATAAAGACAGTGTTTCAGACTTTGGTGGCAGCAAGTTTTCATGCCCCAAGAGGATTTAGCATGCCCTCCTCTTATGTTCCATTCCAATCATGTAACAAATGTGACCGTCTTTTTGCCATGGTGTCAGAAAGATCAGAGACAGATGCATTAAACTTAGGTGACTCTGAGGTCTTATAACCTACCTATAATCTACATGCCAACTTTATGTCCAGTTTCCTAAAGCTGAGTTTCACTTATTTCTCTTTTTCCATTTTAATTTGTGGGTCTCACAAAGCTCACCAAATACAATGACAACAAAGTGAAAAGTAAATAAACAACTTACTAAAGATTTATTGAGTTTTCGTTGCTTTTGGACACAGAGAGAGAACTCTGGAAGCATGGCTGGAACAGCAGGCAAGTAGAGTGGACTAAGGAAAGAACTGGTAGAGCTCAGTACATTATTATTCTGCTCAAAACACTCTACATATTTGCTGAAAAAGACAAAAAAAATAAATAAATTAAAAAGCCTCTATGTGGGAGAATAGTCTACTCAGTAAGGGGCAACTAAGACCCTATTGAAGATGCATCTACATTAAGGTAGAGATTAGACTTAGAACTTATTTGGGGGTTAATTAAAACATGCATTACCTACTAATTTTATATTAATATTGCCTAAAAATATAACTTAATTTAAATCAAATTAATGCTATAGAAATACAATTGGGCTGTAGTAACTATTTCCCTATTAATGTGGGGATTCCACACAAGACTCCATATAACTGTTTCCACTATAACACATTTTACTTATATATACCTAAACATCATGGAACAACCCAACATTTCACCCACAATCATATAGGTAAAAATGTGCACAACGTGTATGTCTTGTGGTACACTGCTCCAGTAATGCTTCCCAGTGACAGAACTGTACCCAAGCCCTTGTACAGTATGTTCTGACAACAAAGTGGGCTTTACCATTTCACTTGCTTTGGCCAATGGGTATTAGAAATGCAATACAAATATCAGTTTGAAAAGTACTTGCCCACCAGCATTTGCCCTCTTACAGAATTAACATTAAAAAGCCTGTGGTTATACTGTTAGAAACCCAAAAAAGAGCCAATGGCCAGTACAAACCACCAGAAATGGCAATGAAGCCATCCTGCACCAACCTCAGCAAAAATTAGACTAAAGTTTCATTTGTGAACCAAGAAACATAAGCATAGAAACTGCCCACATGAGCACACCTCAAAATGCAGATCAGTACCAGGCGTGGTGACACATGTCTGTAATCCCAGCAACTCAGGAGGCTGAGTCAGGAGGATTTCAAGTTTGAGGCCAGTCACAGTAACTTACCAAAGCCCTATACAACTTGGTGAGACCCTGTCTAAAAATTAAAACTAAAGAAGGGATGGGAATGTTGCTCAGTGGTTTAAATGTTCCTGGGTTCAATCCCTGATACCAAAAAAAAAAAAAAAGGCAGATCAACAGAACTTTAAGCTAATAATTTTTTTCCCCTTAAGCCAATAAGTTTTGGATTGGTTCCTCACACAGTGAATGCCAACTGACATATCAAAGTCACCATAGTTCAATGCTTTTAACAAAACTATCTGGGAGAGATTACATGTCAAATATAATCAAAAAATTTTTCAAAACCATATGTAGAGGGCCGGGGATGTGGCTCAAGCGGTAGCGCGCTCTCCTGGCATGCGTGCGGCCCGGGTTCGATCCTCAGCACCACATACAAACAAAGATGTTGTGTCCACCGAGAACTGAAAAATAAATATTAAAATTAAAAAAAAATATATAGAAGTTTTAAAAATCAGAATGAATGTAAGTTCAATGAACTTAGCTGAGGTTGCTGGCTCAAACAGATATCATATGAATCATAAAACTGTTTACACATCAGCAAACTTTTTTTATGTCATAGTCTGTTTACCTTAAAGTCTGTTACTTTTAGTGTACAATATATTTTATTTACATTTTAAGAAACTGGTTTGAAGTGTCATAGGTCTAACTTTAACATTTTAAACAATGTATGTGGAAAAACGTATGATATCTAAAAACAGATTATCGACATTAAGTAGGAGACATTTGTGTTATTATCCCTTTGAAGTCACATAATCTGCAGAAAATGTTGGAGATAAAGAAAAGGATAAGAATGCTTAAGCCACAGTATTATAAAGCAATGTTTGTTCTATATTGACTTCAGTGTCACAAAAATAACCTCAAAATAAATAAACACTTATTTTGACTTAATTGTGGCAAAATGGGTAATGTAAGAGAAAAAGTCAATCTGGCTAACATTTGAAATCATGTGACCCCAGGCAACTGAATTTAACTTTTTTTTATCTTTCTTATAAAGAAGAAATACTTCGGAAAACCATCCCTGAATTATCAGGAAGAACTATCAGAATAGAAGTGGCATCAGCATATCCCTACATGCCAAGTCTGGTTCTGGCTGTGGAAATGTACAAGACAGCGAATTTCCTCTCCTGAACAAACTCCCAGAGGAAAACAGATGTTTTGTTTTCCACAGTTGGAATATTCTGCAGTTTCTCCCAGGAACTAGTAAGATAACTAATACTTGTGCAATCCCTAGCTGCTGTGGTACTGTCCTCCATAAGGAGGCTCTGTACTACAGTCTTATCAGCCTCGACTTTGATCTCAAGCACATAGTCCCTAGGAATAAAGGAACTTGCTTGCTAGATAACAATGTTTCACCAAGCTCCTGGATCTGCCTGCCTAACAGTAACTTCAAACAGACTTTCTTGAGAGCTACATAAAGCTCTAACATTGCATATTGGAACTATAGAATATAATTGCAAAACAAGCAACCTTAGTGATATACTAAAAATAATGTAGTTATTGCACTAATGACCTAATGTAACCTATTGATATAAATAAACGTGGCCACTTGGACCAGCAGCCATTTTCTGCCTCTGCATCTCTCTCTGTGTCTCCTTTTCTTTACAGTGATAGACTAAGTTTGAGATAACTCAATATATAGCAAACAATGAGGAAAAAACACTGAAGGAATTGCAGTGTGTACAAAGCACTGTAGACAGATGCTTTCAGGTATGCCTCCAGCCCAGGCCACATCTTTAATCATTTTCCAGTAAGTACCATTTCCTAGGCCCTTGCCTATCCTCCCTTAGCCCAGCTTACCTTTCCGCTCTGAAAGATGATTCAAACTTTCAATCCCACCAAGTCCTTGATAGCTACTGGATGAGGTACAATCAACCAAGTCCTGGGCATTCTACACAGTAGGGCCAATAATTGCTTAGGCTATGCAAAGTCACCTTTCTGGCTCTTCTGCCTTTGCGCAGAAGCACTAGTGGGAGGATTCTGGCCATGGGTGTAGTTTCTCAATTGGAATTCCTATTCATGGAGCCACTTCCTCAAGGTGCATTAAGAAGTGCTTGGTTCCAAGGAAAATGAGACCATCATTGTAAGGTCCTTGCTTAGCATCTGCACGGCCATCTTAAGTGACAGCCATCATTTTACAGTCATCATTTTAAGAAAAAAATTTCACTTTCCCACCCGAGGGCCTTTCTGAGATAGGCTCACTACTCCCCCATACCAATCCCACCCTTAACAGCCTGCATTAGGACACCATCTCTAATCCCTGAGCCTGCCCTATAAAAGTCCGGGATCCCAAGCCTGTTTTGCCTCTACCTCTAAGGAGAGATGTGCTTTATGTGTCAGCTCTCTAACAAATAAACTTTCATGTGTATCTCTACCTGGTCTCCATCTTTCATTTTTCGCTGGCCAGTCTCACTTATCTTCCTGGTAGACTAATTCATTGTCCCTGGAAACTAGGTCTTCTATAAATTTCTATAAACTTCTGTAACTAGAGGTGGTAGGCAAGCAGTGAAGCTGGAATTAGGCAGGCAGGCAGGAAAGATATATAAATTGAGTCAGGTGGGATCAAGGAGTCCAATTTGAGTAAGTCTGGGAAGTTGGAGACTGCCCACTGAGGGACAGAAATGTTAATTCCTTCAGAGCCCTTCCTCCACCCTTATCAAGAACCTGTCCCAGCCCAATCTGTTGCTAAGATAACCTGTCCCAGGAATTGCCCCTCCCTACAGGGAGCTATAAGGTTAATTAATGTGTCCTTGCCGCTCCATTCTGCCCTACCCTTCAGCCCACCGGTTTTCCACCTTGACACCGCCCCCCACCAGCATTCCTGGGCCTAGTCACTTGTCAGGAAGGAGAGACAAGGGGAAGAGGGCAGAATAAAGGAAGCCTAGGACATATAAAAAGGGCATAACACCTCGTTTCTGGGGATTCCAGGATACCAGCCATGGCCCCTTCTCCCTCCCAGAATTCTGTTGCCCCCTTTTAAATAAACCCTGCTGTATATGCTTGCCTCGGTGCTTCTCTAATGTTAAACTTCCAACACGCGGGGGGAGCAGGACTGTCACTGGCGGTATCAGAAGGACCAGAAACCTCACTTTTACCGCAGGGCAAGCCTCCGAGCGCGCTCGCGTTACACTGATAAATTTCTCTGGGAACTTGGGGGTCACTTTCCTAGTACGGTTAGGAAGCTTCTCGCACACGTGGGTAAACTGACGCCACCCGGGTTAGTACGGGATCCGAAGGGCTGCGCGGCGTGTGACTTCACGGTAGCATACCTCCGGCTCCAGAACCTCTGCTCCACCGCCTCCCTCAGAACCTCCGGCCTTCTGGAGGCACATCCCCTGCCTTCTGGCGGCGACGGGTCTTCCGAGGAGGTAAGTCCTGAAAGCACAACCCAGTCGTCCCTTCCGCAGCCCCGGCTGGCACCGTCACGGCCCGGACCCTGAGATCCGCGGACGTTTCTGATCTCCCCTAGTAACAAGACACCCCTCCTGCTCCTCAGGGACTTCGAGGCTCGGGGATCTCCACCCACTCACACCAACTTTCCAAAACAAAGAACACAAGTCTGGGCGTGCTCTGGAGCGTGGGAAGAAATTCTGCCGGAGAACTTCACCGGAAACATGGCGGGAGTGGGCGTGGCCGCGCATGCTCAGAATGAATCGGACAACCAGGTGGGCCATGTTAGTGAGGAGACTACATTTCCCACGAGGCACTGCGCCTGCCCTTGGGGAACCCGCGGAGGGAATGTTAGTTTTCTCTGCTGTGAGTCCGGGTACTCTGAGACCCGGATGTACCTGCACTGGCCTCAGGAGCTTCCTTATAGAATCCTGGTTTGAGAAGCTGGTTCGTTGTGGAACGAATGGAGAAATTCGAATGTAGGCGAAGAAGTCCGTGATGTTAAAAACTGGCTTTAACTTTTTTTATTTTGTTTAAGCGTATTGCGATTATAAAATCGACGTCTACTTTTACATGTGCATTCGAAAGCTTTAAAAGTCATGTCTACATTTTACTTTAAATTCGTTAACAAGGGGACTGGGATTGAGGCTCAGTGATAGAGCCCTTGCCTTGCACGTGTTAGGCACCCACTGAGTTCAGTTCTCAGCACCACATAAAAATAAATAAAGGTATTGTGCCCATCTATAACTAAGAAAAAAAATTAAATGGTTAACAAATAAGAAATTAATGTTAGCTCTGTCTGAGCTCATTAAAGAAGTGTTCTCACTCTCTGAACTAATGAATGGGTTTTCAATGAATTATATTATTGAATTGGAAATTCTTTGGTAGAAGAAGTTAAATATCAGGGTCATAGAGTGTGTGCAGTCCATAATCCTTGTGCCAATCAGTTTACACTCTGGTATCTGATAATTATCTGCTCAGAATCTGTAGTCATTTGTTCTTTTTGGAGAATTTTGCCTTTTCTTCTTTGGTTTCTGCCACAAATTAGGCAAGAAGTTCTGTACAGAGATTTCTCAAAGCTTCCAATACCACCAACCGCTCTTCAGACAGGGAAGTGTCTGGCTGGAGTCACCAGGGTCACCAGGTTGATATGTGCTTGAAGGTGGAATCAGGGTGATGTGAAAGTGGAGAAGCTTGGCAGTTGTGGGACAGCGATGTGAGAGGCTTGACTCTTCCTCAAGACCTACGCCTGGTTTTCTCTTTTCTTAACATGTGCTTTGCCCTGTTCAAATTCCTGCAGCTCTCTTCTGCAGATTCAGGGTAGTCAGCTTGATGTTATAAAAGCTGATGATACAAAAAATGAAATCGTTCTTCTCAGACCCACACAAATAAGGGTTTAGAAGTTATGAAGAGGGTGAGTCATGCCTGCCTGCCTGTGATGAGTACTTTCTCAAGATCTTTCTAAAGGCACAAAAGAGATTTCTTCTTGTTCTATACACATCTCAGTGCTTTGCACATCTAGCACATTTACACAGATTTCTGTAACAAAAATTTATCTTCAGCATTGTTTAAGATGGCAACAACTCAGACAAGATGTTCTTGACACACTTGCCAAGCAGAGACACCTACACCAACAGCTGACACCAACTCCTGCATCAGGTCCCCAAACCAGCAAATTTTGACCCAAGTAATTTAGGTAAATGTCTCCCTTTTTGCCTTTATCACTTTCCTCTTGCCTCAAACTCCTGAATATACCCATAGTTCAGTGTTGCACAGGTATTCCCATTGCAATACTCTATTATACACCAGGAAAAAAAAAATCACTATTCTTTGGAGAATCTCACACTGATTGTTATTTCATTTGACAACCTTTGCAGATCCTACTTGCTTCAGACTTTGAAATTTTTAGGTTCCCTCTTAGACATTGAATCCCATATTTATCTCTTAAAAATCTGTTGGTGTCTGGGAGTCCTTTAAATACAAGATGATTGGCAGGGTTTGGGTAGGAAGAACCAATGCCTATATGAATAGTCACTCCTCTTAGGAGGCCTCAGTTTTCTACCCAAAAAATGGAGACAGTAATATATGTTTGGAAGAGTATACACCCCAGCCCACTTGTAATGCTCAGAGGGGAAAGAATGAAGTTCCCTTCTTCCTTCAATGAAGATGATGTCCTCATTGCCAAGGAGAGGGGACTCAGGGATGACACACAGGTTTTCCCCAAACTAGCCGTGGGTTACAGTTTTTAGTATTCATTTTTTCACTTCTTTTGGTAAAATTATTCCTAAGTATTTTGCTTTTGATTCTGTTGTAACTAGGATTGTTTCTTTAATCTCGTTTTTTGATTGTTTACCTCTTCTGTACAGAAATACAATTGATTTTTGTACAGTGAATGACCTCTCTATCACTCCATCTATCTCTGCATTCCTTCTTCATTTCTATGAATCTGCTATACACCTTCCTGTGACTCATCCCTCTGAACACCCACTTCTGTTCCACTTAGTACATTTCCATGCTCCCTCCCATGTGGTGTGGAAAATAAGACCCATCTCATTTGACTTTCTTGGGCTCTGGTAAATATTAACAACCTTTTCTCAGTGGCTTCAGAGAAGAGAATTTATTTCAACCATGTTCCAGGCTAGATACTGTTCCTCTATACTGTTCTTGGAAGTAATTGATTGACTGACCCTGCCTCTTCCTTGGGAACATTGACATTTTGTGGATCCAATGGAACACTTAGCACCATGGTTTCAACACACTTAGCATGAATCTTTCCACAACAGGAGAAATCCATATTCTCAAAGCTGGCCAGCAGTAATTCCCTACTCTCTAAATATGTGAGTAAGAATCTACCTTGAAAGATAAACAGAGCCAGACACTAGGTAAATTGGCAACAGATTTTTTTATCATTAATATACTATTATGCTTAGAATAAGACTGCAATGAAATCAAGCTCAGTTTGTCCAGAAGTAAATGGACTTTTTTTTTTTTTTTTTTGGTACCAGGGATTGAACCAAGGGGCCTTTAACCACTGAGTCATATCCTGGCCCTTTTTATATTTTATTTAGAGTCAGGGTCTCACTGAGTTACTAAGGGACTCACTAATCTGCTGAGACTGGCCTCAAACTTGCAATCCTCCTGCCTCAGCCTCCTGAGCCACTGAGATGACCATGCCCGACTCAGAATGTTTTTATCTTGATGAACTAGTATATCTGAGGGAAGACATTTCTATGCAGCAAAGCTACCAGGCTGTGGTATGGCTACTGTTAATTGCTTACAGCGAAATGAGAGAGCAAGGAGATGACTTAAAGATAGAATGTGTAACCAAAATGGAGGCAGTCTAGAGAAATGTGGAAATTCTGGAAAATCCTCAGTCTGGCTTTGTAAAGAGTCTAAGAGCATGCTCAGGAGAAGAAACCAAGGATCTGGCCTATTTTGACTTCCCAGCCTCCAGAACCGTAAACTAAATAAACCTTTGTTCTTTATAAATTAGTCTAGGGATTCAATTACAGCAACAGAAAATCAACTAAGACCACTAAGATTGAGTCCTAGTCCAGAAGAGGGCTTGGAGGAGCCAGAACAAGAGTTTGGTACAGGAGAGAACATTTTGTCACTCACAGGATAGTTAATGCCTACACAATTTGTATATACAAAGTAAAAGTCAAAGCACCTTAGACTTGAGGACACACTTTTCTAGTAAAGTGCCTACTCCAAACTTGTCAATGTAGACAAGGAAATTCTATATTCTGCTTTATTGCCATTCCTTCTACATTAATTGTAATACCTCTGCTCTGTCTGCCTTTAATTAATCAGCTCTTCATCCACCAGCCTAAAAAGAAGAGAAGTCAGGAGAAGAACTGAGTGTGGGAGTGAAGCAGATGGGAGAGAGTCCAAGAACCCAGAAGTGAAGAAGAGACAGTAATGGAGCAATAAAACCCTCTGGGGTTTCTGATCCCAGCCTCTAGTTCCTGGATCCCCAGTGGCCCCATCCTAACTCCATGTGAATGGACAAGTCAGGAGAGCAGAAGGGTTTTTTGTTTGCTTGTTTGTTTTCCAAGATGAAAGGGACAGAAAGAGATGGGGTAAAGGAAATGGAAGAGTTCTGGAAAGAACTGGTAAGAATGGAAGCCAGCACCTTTTGTTGGACATAGTTGGCTCTGGTTTCCCCCTGTGCTCTCAGGCAGCCTGCCGCAGTCTGGCTAGGCACAAAATAACTGAGCCGCCACACAGCCTTGTAGGTTCAAAACAGGAACTCCTTTATTCTCCGCACTCCTGCGAACGCCACCCACAAGGCCTTCTCGTGGGACACACCACACACCAACCAGAAATCCCTCCTCCGGCACTTCCCCAACCAACTCGAACTCCCCAGGAATCCCCGAGAGAACTCCAAAGTAGCAGGCTGAGGCAGACAGCAGGGGTCTAATATACAATTGAATACACAGCTTAACATAACCATCATCATCTCAATGGCTTGCTGGAGTCACCTCTCAACCACTCCAAAATGCCATGCTCATCCCGACTTGGCCTTCAACAGCAGCCGACACTCCACTCTTATTCACCTCACTGTCAACATCTCATCCTGGTGACATCACTGCCCAAATTCTGTTTGAATAGCATGTGCAGATGTGTTTGTGCTGGAAGCTTTAGTCAAGGCTGGGGCCACCGAGCAGTGTGCAGTTGCAGCACAAGATGCACAGAGAGCTTCAAACACACACACACACACACACACACACACAGAAATGAGACTCACTGTGACCAGCATCTTCCTCTCTAGTAGGCAGATATGTGTGGTGAGGTGACTTCATGAACACGTATCCAAGTAGAAGGGATGAAACTGTGTTTTTCAGACTTTTTACCAACTCAGCACATGGAAAGAAATATATTTTAAATCACCATGCATTACACATCTATACACCTTTGATCAATTCAAACAAAAGTTTCACAAAACAAAAATTAAGTGTGATATCTCTGATAGATTCTTCTACCTTATATTTGTTTTCAATTAGAAATAAATTCATCAAGCTCCTCAGGATTGATGGTACCTACAATTTCCAAAGAATTGAGTTTTAGAGAAATTCCATACTTAATGGCTAGACACTGCTTCCTTCCCCTCCACCTGCCACAGTACTAGATAGGGCACTTGCTGAGTCAGGGCATCCTCTGCCCCAGGATATGTTGGGGTGGGTAATGTGATATTTTCCCTTGAAACACTTTCCCACTTGAGTATCTCAGACTTTGTTTGCAAAACAGATCCCTGTGTCCTGTGCTTAATGTCTCTGGCCTCGCAGTGACTCTTGCACTTTATGACAAATTTGCATCTCATCCATTTGTGAATTTTATTCCGAGGCCAATCTAATTTCTAAGATCCTAGAACATGGCTCTGTTATGCCTCATTTTTATTCTATTAATAGTATTTTACCATCTTCTGCTGAGGTTATTTTTCTTCGTATTTACGAGATTTTTGTACTACACATCTTGTATAATATTTGCTCACAAAAAAGGTGACCTTCACAGTTTAGGCAAAACCCTCATGGAAAAAGTTGACCTTGGTGTTTGTCACTGAGTCTGCAGGCTCTTTTGATAGTTATGGTTAATACCAAACTGCACACAGAGTTCTTGGAACCTTGCTTTCCTCATTTCTAAAGGAGAAATAAGACATGAATGACTCTGACTTCTGAAGATAGAATGAAATGTGTCCATACAACTCCTGACACATGGCAAGTGATCCACATGTGAGTCTTCTTTCCCTTTCTTACATAATTTGCCTCTCAGTTGGGTGTTTTCGTTATATGCAAAAATGAGTTATCTCTCTTTACATGAATATAGATATAGAGAGTAGGTAACTCTTAGAGCTCTTGTCTATCATGTTCCAAATGGTTATGTATATTCCCCAGTCCTTCATTTTGTTCCCAAACTGTGTTGCAAGAGCTGTCAAGATTGACACCTTCTAAATGTGGTGTATATACACAATGAAATATTACTCAGCCATGAAGTAGAATGAAATTAGGGGCTGGGATTGTGGCTCAGTGGCAGAGCACTTGCCTAGCATGCATGGGGCCCTGGGTTTGATCCTCAGCACTACATAAAAATAAATGAATGGAATAAAGGTTTTGTGTCCAACTACAACTAAAAAAATAAATATTTTTTTAAAAAATAAGAATGAAATTATGGCATTTGCCAGTAAATGGATGGAACTGAACACTATCATGCTGAGTAAAATAAGCCAGTCCGAAAAACCAAAGGCCAAATGTTATCTCTAATTTGCAGGTGCTAATATACAATAAGGAGGTGTGAAGGAAGAATAGAAGTTCATTGGATTAAACAAAGAGAAATGAAGGGAAGGGAGAGGAGATGGGAATAGGAAAAACAAGAGAATGAATTGGATATAACGTTCCTATATTCATATATGAATACATAACCAATATAACTCCATATCATGTACAACCACAAAAAATGGGAAGTTATGCTCCGTGTATGTATGATATGTCAAAATGCATTCTACTGTCATGTATAACTAAAAAGAGCAAATTTTAAAATCTAAAAAAAAAAAAAAAAAAGACCGACCCTTTCTACTTCCTACCTCCATGCGTCCCCAGTCTACAGTAGTCTGACTTCCCCCTCCTTCACTCCATTAAACCTCCACTGGCAAGAACACCAGTCTTCTCGTCGTTCCTAGGGCAGCATCCTCTTGTCCTCACTGAAAGGGCCTCTCTGATGCATCTGATGTTCCATTGTGATCAGTTCTCCCTCAGGTCTCCTGATTTGCCACTTACCTTTCAGAAAGTGACTTTTCCGGGCTGGGGATGTGGCTCAAGCGGTAGCACGCTCGCCTGGCATGCGTGCGGCCTGGGTTCGATCCTCAGCATCACATACAAACAAAGATGTTGTGTCTGCCGAAAACTAAAAAATAAATATTAAAAAAAAAGAAAGAAAGTGACTTTTCCAGGGGCTGGGGATGTGGCTCAAGCAGTAGCGCGCTTGCCTGGCATGTGTGGGGCGCTGGGTTCTATCCTTAGCACCACATACAAATAGAATAAAGATGTTGTGTCTACCAATAACTGAAAAATAAATATTAAAAAATTCTCTCTCTCTCTCTCTCTCAAAAGAAAGTGACTTTTACATTGTTGACGTGCCTTCCTCTGCTCAGTGAATGCAATGTTTCATTGCCATGTGTTCCTAGAGTAGTGGAGGGTTACCTGAAATCAGAGCTGCCTAACAAACTGCTGTCCTATGTAGCTGGAAGTCACTGAATACAATTTTTTCAAGGTAATTTCATGTTCCTCCAGTGGCCCAGCAATGGGAGGTCGATTGGGTCTGACCTGATTCTTCCTGTTGTTCTGAACTATTGTGCACAGACAGCTCTGCTTGAGTCCATTTAAGTAAAGGCTTAGGGAGGAGTTGGGCGAAAGAACAACCAAAACCTTATCATAATCTCAAGAATCATCATTAGGGGGAGCTCTAGGCAAAGGGTTTAACTTGCTTCTGAATTGGGGGTTAACTGGGCAGAAAAAGGTGACATCCATTCTTTCTGATAATTAGGTGGTGCTGAGAAGTTTTTGAATAAAACACTTTGCTAAATAAGAAAAAAATTATTATGTAAATCGGAGTATTATACAAGTAAAGATAGGACATGGTGTTATTTTCTGAAAATAAAAATTGAAAAATCACCAAAAATGCATCTTTTAAAAATATTGTCTCTTCCATAATGTCCTTATGCTGTTATTTTATAATTCTTACCATCATGTCACAACTGATCTTTCTGATCATCATTTCTCATGAAATGTCATATTTTATTTCTCTATAGTGTGTTTCGGACAATTTCCCCCTTATCTGTCTTCTAGTACATTATTTCTTTCCTCAAATGTATCTAATCAATTGTTTGTGCTGTTTAATTCATCTGTGGTTTCAAAGTTTTAAATGACTACATATATATGCACATATATGCATATATTTAAATAACTATTGAGATATAATTCACATATCATAAAATTAATCTTTTAAAGTGTACATTTCAGTGCCATTTACTATATTCACAAGGTTGTGCAACCATCACCTGCTTAGTTCCAAAATATTTCATCACCCCCATATGGAAACCCATACCTATTAGATAAACAGTCATTTCCCAGTCCCACCAACCCTACCAAATGCTAATGTACTTTCTCTCTATATGGATCTCAGTATTCCCAATGTTTCATATAAGTGAGTTCATACAATATGTGGTCTTTGCCTAAAGAATGGGACAAAATCTTTGCATTAATCTCCAGGATCTATAAAGGATTCAAAAACCTCAATAGCAAAATAAATAAATAAATAAAACAAATAAATACAAATAACCCAATCAATAAATGGGCTAAGGAACTAAATAGGCACTTCACAGGAGAAGTAATACAGTTAGTCAACAAATATATGAAAAAAATGTTCAGTATCACTAACACTTAGAGAAATGCAAATTGAAATTTCATCTCACTCCAGTCAGAATGGGAATTATCAAGAACGCAAGTAACAATAAACATTGGTGAGGATGTGGGGGAAAAGGTAAACTCATACATTGCTGGTGGGACTGCAAATTAGTACAACCACTATGGAAAGAAATATGGAGATTCCTCAGAAAACTTGGAATGGAACTAACATTTGACCCAGTTATCCCACTCCTTGGCATATATCCAGAAGACTTTAATCAGCATACTATTGTGACAGAGCCACATCAATGTTTATAACAGCTCAACTCATAGTAGCTAAGCTATGGAACCAACCTATGTGCCCTTCAACAGATGAATGGATAAAGAAAATGTAGTACATATATACAATGGAATGTTACTCAACCATAATAAAAAATGAAATTATGACATTTGCTGGTAAATGGGTGGAACTGGAGATATAATACTACGTAAACTAAGCCAATCCTCAAAAACGAAAGGTCACATGTTCTCTCTGATATAAGGATGCTAACACACAATAAGGGGTGGGAGGGAAAAATAGAAGTTCACTGGATTAGACAAAAAAAAATGAAGGGAAGAGAGGGAGGATGGGAATAGGAAAAATAGTAGAGTGAATTGCACATAACTTTCCTATGTTAATATATGAATACATAACCAGTGAAATTCTACATCATATGCAACCACAAGAATGAGAAGTTATACTCAACAAATTTATAATATGTCAAAATACATTCTACTGTTATCTATATCTAAAAAGAACAAAATTTTTAAAATATATGGCCTTTGGTCTGATTTCTTTCACACAGCATATTTTCAAGGCTTATCCTTGTAGAACATGAAGCAGTACCTCATTTCTTTTTATGACCTACTGACATTATATTGTATAGATATGTCACATATTTTTATACCTTTCTGAATGGAGAACATTTGAGTCACTTGAATTTCTAGTCTCTTGTGAACAATGCTGCTATAACCACTTGTACAAAGGTTTTTGTGCATTTCTTGTTTAACTTTGGAATATTGCACCTCAAAAGCAGTAAAACTTTTGTATTCAAAGCTAAGTGTGGCTCAGGTTTGAGCTTTACTACATCTTGAGCCCTTGTCAGTGGTAATTTTCCTTTTTTCATGTTGGCTTGTGGAGTGGTTCCTCTGGTTCTTATCTAGCACAGTCTTGGCACCAGAGTCTAGTTGTACTGATGGAGCAGGACCCCACCCTATGTCCATGGGGTTGTTGATCCCTGGCTATGATGTGTAGGGTCATTCTAGGCCATTCATGTTCTCACCAATACTAGGTTTCATTGAACTTAAAACATTTTTTAAAATTTTATGAGTGCATTATGGGCTGTAATAACTGTTTTAATTTGCATTTAGTTAGGCTGAGTATTTTTTCATATACCTATTCTGTGAATATCTTGTTTTAATCATTTCCCTTAAAATTTGGAAATAACAATCAAAACCTGTAAGTTCTTTATTGCATTTGACACCATAATTCCATTTCTAGAAATTCATCCTAAAGCCATAGCAGTTGCTCTTAAATTTCCTATACAATCCTTTTCACAACATTATGTGGATTAGGGAAATAAAAGAACCAGCCACTACCAGGGGCTTTGGGTGAATCCCTGCATTTCCCCAGGATCATCAACTAGAATTCTCCCACAAAGAGCATGTTGAGAAGGCAGGGAAATCACTCAATTCACTCTTTCAAATGACCTATTTTCAAAGTAAGAAACCATCGCAGTCACCATCCAACAAACAGGGCTTTCTTTAGAATTACTACGGTTGCTGGTTTTTATTTATTGTTCACAATCAATTTTCATCCTGGTTCGATGCTCTCTCTGTTCTTGCTGTGGCTCAGTGGGTGCCCTTCAAGCTGGCTAATATGTCCCTTGGATGGTTGTCCCCACCAGCATGCTCCACCTTGCAGGATTGCTGTTTCAGGGGACACAGGTCTTCTCACCTTGCAGATGTGTCCTCAAAGGCAAAGGCCTAGAACCAGGGATTGAGTCCACAGAAAGTGATCCAATGCTTGAGGAACCCCCAAGGAAGCCAAGGCTCCTCTGGAATTTGACCTCACAGCAGCAGCCTGGCTGGTTAGCTTCTGAGCCCACACTGCTGGCACGAAAGCAGACATTCCACCCACTCTCATGGTTTCCATGTTGACTTCTTACATGTCAAATGGCTCAGAAATATTACTTTGACATATTATAGGAAAGTTTATTTGATGTTTTAGTGGGGAAAAAGTAGGTTTACAAAAAATATTTACAGCCAGCCCAGGCTGGAGGGACCCCAAAGGATGCATGAAGATGAAGAACTTGTTCCCCTGCCACAGTCCCAGGCAGTGCCACCCTACTGGTCCTGGGGCCCATTTTGAGAAACATTGCTGGAAGTAGTTTTTTTTTTTTTTTAAATTGTATGCCTTTCATTTTTAAAATGCCTGGAGTGTGATATTCCAAAATTATTGGAAGCCACAAACCAATTTCCTGAATCCCTACATAAGAGATGGGCACCTGGGTAGAGAAGAGGAGGAAATACTGAATTCCCATGCTGAGAAATCCAGGTTCATTTTCAACAGGAGTTGACATCCCAGCTACTAAAAAGCCAATGAAGGCTGGGAACACAAGACTTGGGAAGTTATAAAGGCTGGACCATTAAAATAGCTGCCTTTAAAAAAAAATCTTATCACAAAACTCTTATTTTAAGATCCACCATTTCTTCACCTTCATCTGGATTCTAATTTTACCTAAGAAAAGGTTCAGTGTAGTAAAAACAAAGTGATGAGGAAGAGAAAGTCTAGATCAGATCATGGTGGACAACGCTAATACTGAAAGAGATATCCACTAGAACTTTCTACCGTCAATGTTATGGTTTGGATGTGAGGTATCCCCCAAAAGCTCATGTGTGAGACAATGTAAGGAAATTCAGAGAAAAAAAATCACTGGGTCACAAAAGCCTTAATCCAATCATTGAATCCATCACCTGATGGAATTAACTGAGTGGGAACTGAAGGCAGGTGGGGTGTGGTTGGAGGAGGTGGGTCACTGGAAGCTTGGCCTGGGGTATATATTTTGTATCTGGCAAGTGGAAACTCTCTCTGCCTTCTGATCGTCACGTGAGCTGCTTCCCTCAGCCACACTCTTCAGCCATAATGTCCAGCCTCACCTCGAGACCCAAGGAATAGAGCTGGCCTTCTATGGACTAAGACCTCTGAAACCGTGAGCCCTCAAATACACTTTTCCTCCTCTATGATTGTTCTGGTCGGGCCTTTTAGTCACTGCAGAGACAGAGCTGACTAAAACACCCACTAAGCCCCTGCACATCTGGAAGGGCAAGCCTACTCTCTGAAGTGATGCCACAGACCCACCAGAGCAGAGTGCAGATTGGAGGGGACAGAGAGCAGCTACCCTCAGCAACTAGCTGCTCTGCACCAACAGCCGATGCCACAGTCCGGCTGCAGCAAAATAACCGGGGGGTGACGAGGAACTTGTGTAGATTGATACAGCAGGAGTGGGAGCCGTTTATTGTAGAACAGGAGGGGTATATATACATTACACACAGCTTATCTTAATTAACATAAACTAGATACAGCAGTCAACCAATAAGGAATCTCCACACTTAATGGCTTGCTGGCCTTACTTCACAAACCACTCCCCCTGGCAAAATGCCAGGCGCCATCCTGACTTGTTTACAGACCCTAACAAGCCGAGGGTGGGGATGGCAACAGCAGCTAGCAGAGGCAGTGAGAATGAGGACAAGAGTTGGGCACAGTGGACGGACCCAACGTGCTGCCCACAGGAAAGACTTCCCTCATCAGCAGGGATACATTTTGCAATCACAGGCTTGTTCTCAAAAGTAAGTACACTTTGATCACTGAAAACCAGGATACTAAATTAAGAAGATTCATCAATATGAATTAAGCAGCTAAAACAAGTTATTTAAATCATTGAAATAAAAAGACCTTTCGAACTCAACATATGTTAGTCAGATTTCTGTGCTGATACTAAATAGCTGAGATAATTAACTTCAAAGTAGGAAAGGTTTATTTGGCTCACAGTTTCAGAGGTTTCCATCCGTGGTAAGTTGACCTTATTGCTTTGGGCCTGTGGTCACATAGTACATCATAGTGGGAGCAATTGGTGAAAGGGGCCTGTTTACCTCTTGGCAGTCAGGAAGCAAAGAGAGAGGGAGGAAGGGGCTGGGGTTCCAAGATCCCCATAAAGTCACCCTGGAATGGCCTAACTTCCTGTGGCCTAACTTCCACTAGGCCCCACCTCCTAAGGTTTCACACACATACACCCCAATAGTACCACAGGCTAGGGACCAAGCCTTTAACATACAGATCTTCGGAGGACATTCAAGATCCAATCTGTAGCATAAGTGCTCCTTTATAAAAGTTCATGTTTGAGAACGTCTAATCTTATTTCTGTTTTGTCAAGTTTCTTCTTTAATGGCCAAGAAAAAACAGTTTCAAATAATTGAGATGATATCGTTTGTGTGTGCCCCTTCTCTTTATGGTGAATTTGGCCACTCTCCATGCTCTATTCCTATGTCTTCTAAATTCCTATGTTTGGAGTCCCCCTGAAAGAACACTCTTACTAGTAGCTAAGTCAGCCTTAAAAGGGTGGGTTTCACAGAAGGAGAGAGTTATTGTGGTTTGGATGTGAGATGTCCCCCAAAAGCTCTCGTGTAAGACAATGTAAGAAGGTAGGAAGAAGAAATGATTGGGTTATGAGAACCTTAACCTAATCAATGAGTTGATCCCTGAAGGGATTAACTGAGTGGTAACTGGAGGCAGGTGGGGTGTGGCTGGAGGAAGTGGTTCATTGGAGCGTGGCTATGGGGTATATATTTTGTATATGGAGAGTAGATTCTCTGTCTGCCTCCTGATCATCATGTGAGGTGATTCCCTCTGCCACACTCTTCCTCCATACTGTTCAGCCTCATCTTGAACCCCAAGGAATGGAGTCTGCTGTCTATGGATTGAGACCTCTAAAACCGTGAACCCCGAAATAAACTTTCCCTCCTCTACATTTGTTATGGTGGGTCTTTTAGTCACAATGGCGAAAAAGCTGACTAAAACAAGAGTAGAATAGTGTCACCAGATGCTAGGGAGAGGAGGGAGAAGGGATTGGATAGAGGAAGTTGGATATCAAGTACCAAATTACAGTTCAACAGAAGGAATAAGTTCTTGGGTTCTGTGGTACAGTAGGGTGACTACAGTTTAACACAACTTATTATATACCTTATAAAGAACTAGAAGAGAGGAGTTCAAAGCTTCTTAACACAAAGAGATGGTAAGTGTTTAAGGGAATGTAAGTGCTAATTACCCTTGTTTGATCATTACACATTATATACAAATTATCACACTGGACCCCATGAGTATATGCAATTACTATGTATCAGTTAAAAATAAAGAAATAAAAGACCAATATGACACACAGCCAAGTGGGAAGGTGGAGGTGAGCCTTCAGGACACCAAGCCCCAGCCCAGTCTCTGGGCGCTTCCCCCTAACCATGCTGCCAGGGGCTAAGAGGCTCCTGACCTCTCAGGAAAGAGCTCTGCAAGCTGAGCCCATGGTGGCCAACCTGCTCCACCCAGAGCCAGGTGGGCAAGCCCTAAGTGTGTAAGGATGTCACCATTCTGAAAGGCCCTCAGGATGCCATTCTCCAGTGTCCACCACATGACCACATCCTCATTCCTCAGGGACCAGGAAGGAGCATCGCCTCCAGCCTGCCTGTTCTAAGGGAATCGGCCTCATTGTGGGGTGGGTGCTGCCGAGCCCCAACTGTGCTGGAAGAAGGCAGCATATGTGGAGTGCCTGAGGCCTCAAAGCCCCACTCTGGCCCAGGCCTGGCACTGGAAACACAGTGACTCTGCCCTGTTTCAGTGAAGGGGAGCAAAAGTACAGTAAATTACCTAAACACAAAACACATCAACTTCAGGGCCTTCATAGCGTCTCTCACAGCATGACTTACATTAGATTTTACAAGTTCGGCCGACTGTTATGTGAAAAAAGTCTATACTAGTCAATTGGTTAAAGAATTTGGTGACAATGGTAAAACAAGAGCTGGCTCCCGTAAACACACAATGGGAGACCCACACAAGACGTTGACATGCTGTCAGGGACAGATGCTGCTTTGCGGGGGTCCCTGAGAGACAGTGGACACTTGCCTCAATAGCTATGCAAATATGAATCTGAAAATGTGTATGGACAGATCTGTTTACCACTGTTTAGGAATAAAAGCCCACAGATGAATTGAAGTCTCCTCTTCAGAGCTGAGCAGGGCTGTTTGTTTCATTCTTATCCTAGGCTCTGAAGATGCACAGAAACATCTGCCCAGCTCTGTGTGAGCACTGGGACCCTCGTGGTCCTTATTCTACTCCTGAGAAACAGAGCAGCAAGAGAGATGGCAAGGCACAAGCAACAGGCACCAGCTTGTCCTACTAGGCCCCAGGCTACCTCTGGAGATGGGGTCCCTGTATGCAGCTTCAACTTCTGATGGCACCTGCACCCTTGGACTCAATAGCTGGGGACCCAAGTATCACACCACAGCATGAATCTAAACACAAAACTCTGGACTTCAGACTGATCAAATCTTTGGGGAATGACAAACATTAAAAATATGCCTGATTATGGAAGTTTCTGATTTATTCCAAGTAAAATATGAGATTGCCACTAAGAATCATCTCAAAACACTGGCTCTCTGGTCATTCCCTCTGCAGTCAGTACATCAAGATGGTGGCAGACACATGCTAGCCAGCAAGGTTTCCTAGAGCCAGGGTAGCTAGATCCTTCACTTCTGAGGCCTCCTTCCCAGCCTCTTCCTCGGCCTTCTCCTTCTCTTTCACCTTCCTCCTCTTTCCCCAGGGCCCACACCATCTGGACTACCTGGTTGATGGAGAGATGCACCTCTTCTTCGTCACATGGGAAAAGAGGAAGAGGCTTTGTTCCATAACACCTGCTGCACGTTCACAGCACTGCGGAAGTGGGACAGGAGGGGTATATATACATTACACACAGCTTATCTTAATTAAACCCTAGACCCCTCCTCCTAGCTCCAGGCTGGAATAGCCTTCCTTGCAGGTGCCTTGTACTTTGAGAAAATAGGTCAAGAGATGTGGTAATCCTCTCCCTTGGTGAACAGTGTTCCAGGTGAGAGTGAATGCTTAGAGCCACAGGTCTTCGGTGCCAGCACTGAGCCTGGGACAGAGCACTGCAGGTGCGTGGGCTCTGAAATGGGATGGGCTGTCAGGCTCAGGGCAAGGCCTCTCTCGCCTGGCTCCAAAGGAGATAGCAAGGCAGTTCCTAAAGACAAGAAGCACTTGTGTTCGTTATGCCAGGAAATTCTGTGTTCAGCCTGGTCCTATCACTTTTAGGTGGTGTTTTAATTCTTAATTCTTTTAAATTATTATACTGGACTCAATGTCCAGTATAATAAATTATAACTCCATGGTATTAAATGGATGTTCTTTAAAAGAACAATTTGCAAAATAAATAAATAAATGAAGGAATTGATAAAAAGGGTAACAATAGACCTGGGTCCTATTTATTAGCAAATCATGACTGTTGTTGAAAATGGTAATTAAGGTAGGTAAAGGATTTCCCAAAAACCCTCACTTGGAAGCCTACAGTGTTAGAGCAACTTAACTGCCCACAGAAGCAATTACATTCATTTTATCACTATAATTTGGATGGTTTAGCTTCAAAGTTGTTATCCTCTCTAACAAGATTTTCACTGAGCTGGAGGCATATGCAAATCCTTGATACCTGCTTTCCAGGAGCTCATATGATTGAATCGAAGAGATGCCTATAGTTATAACATAGTTGTACATATTAAGATAACATACCGTAGAGCCGTGAATGTAACTCAGTAGCAGAGCACTAGCTTAGCATGTGTGAGGTCCTGAGTTTGATCCCCAGCTCCAGACAAAAACAAAACAATTAAAGTAATACTCCATAAATGACAAGGGTCCTTGCTAACATGTCCCTTGACTAATTCACATAGAAATACTTGCTTGGCCATAGATTTTCAACGTATCAAGTTAAGACTACAGAGAAAACAATCTGCTATTTAATTTTTTAAAAATGGAATTTGACAGTAACATATCTTTTGGTCTAGTAAATTTACTGCTAAGAATGACTATCAAGGGTAGAATTAAAGATACAAACAAAAATGTTCACAAATATATTCCTAATAGCAAAATATTTAAAACATTATTATGTTGGGGGAAGGTTAAAGAAATCAAAGTATAAATTCATGCATTTTTGAGAGGTCATTCTTAACATATCAAAGTTTTCAAAATATTACAGTATTAATTATGGTTATAACAGAATCTAGGAGAGAAAAGAAAGTTTGGAGAACAACAGTGGAATATACACTGGAATCCAAAACAAAAAGTTGATGGAAGAAAAGGCTTGGGAGAGATTTGAACAGGCAGTGTCAAGGAACTTAAACTAGTTGCTTATGTATATTTAGATCATTACTATATTAGTTGTTAGGACTGCATAACAAAATACCACAGACTGGGTGGATAAAACAACACACATTGTTTGTCACCGTTCTGGAGGCTGGAAGCCCAACATTAAGGTTTCAGCAGGGTTGGTTTCTCCTGAGGCCTCTCTCCTTGACTTTAGATGGGCATCTTTTCTCCATGTCCTCAGATGGTCTTTCCTCTGTACTCAGGCCTCCATAAGCCTCTATCAGTCCAGATTCCTCTCCTTATAAGGAGGCCATTCAATTTGAATTAGGGCCTGACCTAACAGCCTCATTTTAACTTTTTTTTTAAATACTTAAATTTTTATTATTGTTTCTTTGTTGACACATAAGTTATTTTTTTAATGTTTATTTATTTATCTTATGTGGTGCTGAGGATTGAACCCAGTGCCTCGCACGTGCTAGGTGAGCACTCTACTGCTGAGCCACAGCTTCAGCCTCCAGCCTCATTGTAACTTAATTACCCCTTGGCAGGCCCTGTCACCAAATACAGTTGCATTCTGGAGTTCTGGGGTGTAGGACTTAGACATGCTCATTTGCGGGGGAAACACAATTCAGCCCACAGTAGTCACTTTTAATGATTCCTCTTCTTGGAGATGGTCGTGTGTAACTAAGTAGTACAGCACTTGCCTAGCATGTGCAAGGCCTCTGGGTTTGACCCCCAGCACTGCACTTGTGCATACACGCACACACAAATCCTCTTCTTTAAGTCTCTTTCTCAGTTTTATTTAAAATTCAAAACTCTCAAAATAATGAATCTGGTTTCTAAAGCTTTGGTCAATGGACCACTCCTGGGTTTGCTAGCTTTGAAAATGCTATGTTTACAGGTATCAGAGAAGAGGGAAGGTGTAGCCAGATCATCCAAAGAAATATTTATTGCACTCTATTTCTTCAATGTCCAGTAGTATCACAAGCATACTTAGATACCTTTATTCCCATAAATCCAAAGTTTCTCTATCTACTGTTATCCCCGTGTTCCATGCACAACCACAAGTGAAAGTTGTGCCAAGTCACTGAATGCAGTGGCAAAACTATGAGGCCACACCCCTGGATTTCCTCTGTTGTTGTTGATTCGGGATCTCCAGATAACATCCTTCTATCAGTCTTGTTGGTCTTAACTGACATTCTGTTGCCTGAAGACTAAATGCTAAGTCTGTTTTCACCAACATGAAATAGCAGAAGGGAGGAAATAGAAAGATGAAAAATAAATTTCTTTTTTAAATGCTGAAAAGGTAATTATTGTTAATATTCAATGACTTCCATAGAAAATTATTATACACATGTGAAGTCTTTGATCAGTAATTGACTCTGTGGCACTAGATGCATTGTAGTTTTTCTTTTTACCAATTCATTCCATGTTTCCTTGCCTCCAGGTGGCATTTAGATGTGTGTGATTCTTTGCTTATTTGAGGGGAAAAAAAAAAAACCTATATTTCTGAGGGAATTGAGTTCCTGTTCATCCTTTCCATTTAAATGAATGTTAATCTTTCATTAAGTTACCACTGAGAATATAACCATGCAAAAAGGAATACCTAAATTACAGACTCCCCAAGTCTGACCCTAAGACCATTTGGTCCTTATCATATAGGATACATTCCATCTCTTTGGAAAACAAATCAATCACCCTAGGCAATGCTGCAAACTCATTTCCCATTTAGATCCATTGGTGGCCACCAATGTCAATTTTAAACCTAATGGAACCAAACTTTGTCATTCTGTTGCAAGCCCCCTCATCTAGCTGCTCCAGCCCTCTAAATAAGCAGGATCCAGAAGGGTGGAGTAGGCAGGAAATATCTTGAGGGACAATCCTTAGGAATCGTGTGAGGCATTCCACCTTTATCTCTTGGCTCCTGGATCTGTTTGTTTTGACTATGACTGAGATGACACCATACTGTATTTCAAATTGGACAAGAGAGATCTGCAGCCCAGCTGGTGCTATATTGAGTTTCCCAAAAACAATTGCACAGTTCTGAAAGGCCAAGTATTCATGGATGATGTGTTGTTGTTTAAGATCCATTAGTCTCTTCAGCATCAAACACTGCCTCCCTTTCATTGTGTTGGAAATTCTACATTTAGAAGCAATGTGTTGAACACTATAGGTATATTATACTATAGGTATAAAATGCATGACTAACTAATGTAACCAAAGAATTATTTTTAAATTTTATTTTGGAATATGGATGCAATCAGTGGTAAAGCATGTAGAAGGCCCTGGGTTCAATCTCCAGCATTACAAAATAATATATTTTGTTTATTTATTTAAGTTTAAACATCCACGTACACCTAGTGCCATATTGAATGCTGAAGAATTATTTAATTATTGCCTAAAAATCATTCACATTCTTTGAGAGGCAAAATGAAAAAGGTGGGGTGACTCTTTGGAATATTCCCAGTGGAAACATTTCTCTTTTCCAGTATTTTAAGATATATATGTTCCTCAGAGGGACTATCATACTGCAGCTGTTCACCCCCAGATGCTGTTGGCATTTGGTACAGACCTGGTTTGAGTGTCTCCACCTTCTATCAATTGTTCTCGTGCAACTCACCATGAACCCTAAGTACAGAGGGGAAGAAATCTCTTCTTGCTAGACATACTAAGGAGAGGGCAGCCTCAGGTGTATATTGTTTGTGTTTTCATGGCCTCCTGGGCCAGGCCCCCCCAAATATCACTCCCACCTGAGAAGAAGGGTACACTTACAAATGGATCAGTCAAATAACACATAATTTCTGTAAAGTAGTTCTGATTACATGGTAGCCTTTAGGAATACTTCAATGAAGTGGTAAGCCAATATGAATGGGGATTCAGGGTCCTGTAGATTTAAAATGAGAAGAAGCTTAGCTAAAGTAGAAAAAGAGGTCTGCTAAACTGGAGGCCTGTCAAGCTTGCTGTATTATCACTTAGCTTCTCCTCTGTCATAATACCTCAGATACCATTTGGATCTGTTGAGTCATAAGGGGAGGGCTGATTACACTGTGTTCTGGGCTGGTTGGAAAGCCACATTTTCCCTGGGTCCCACTGAAGGTAACATTTGGTTACCACATAAATGCATCAGAGAAAGATACCCAAATATGGCATATATTCTCTCCAAAATCAATAAGCCCCATCTTTCTCTTGGTGGTAGTGGACACAAAAAGTAGTATTTTCTCCATTTTGTCCACACATTCCTCAGATCTCTGTTCCATAATGGATTTCTCTCAGGTGGCAGGTTCTGTATTGTCTGAACTTTTGCTTCCCAATTCTGTCATACACATATCTCAGTAGCTATCAGCAAGTTATTTCTTTTGAGTTTTGTCAACACAAGATCACCAACATGGTGAAAAGGCAGCAGGGTTGTCCTAAATCCTATGTCCTGTATTCTGTGTCCAGTATGATTATACACTATATTTGGGCTCACAGCTAAAGAGTTGACCTGTTTTCGGGGCAATGTATCATGATGTTTCTGGTAGATCTGGGTGGAAAGGAACAGAGAGAAATTATGAATTAAAAAAAAAAAAAACAGGGCTGGGACTATAGCTCAGTATATAGAGCACTTGCCTACCATGTGTGAGGCACTGGGTTTGGTCCTCAGCACCACATAAAAATAAACAAATAAAGGCATTCTGTCCATACACAACTAAACAAAGAAGTGCATGTAGCACACTCTACCAAACATGCTACCAGCATATAGTAATGCAAGTATTTAGCCAGTACACGCAGTTTCAGCAGACGCCACTGAACAAAATAGTATGTCATGCACATATCCCTGTTCTCAAAAGCACTTGTACCATACAAGTGTCTCAAGAGTACTGTATAGGGCTGTGGATGTAGCTCAGTGATAGAACATGTACCTCACATTCAAGAGGCCC
>NW_025999930.1:1781395-1781953 GCF_001458135.2 Marmota marmota marmota | reverse complement strand
AAGATCCTATTTCAAAAAAAAAAAAAAAAAAACAGTATTCCAGGTATCAGGGGGAGTATTTATCTGACCTGATGATGAAACCAAATCTGGAAAGTCAGTCTCTATTAGGGTTGCTGCCTCATTAAGTTTTCAAATAACAAGGGTGGGGATATAGCTTGGTGGTAGGCTGCTTGCACAGCATATGCAAAACCCTGGGTTGGAGCCCCAATACACTATACTCCTACTCTGTGAGAAGGAGAATTGTGCAGAGATGTGACTGGAATCTGCACCATTGCCTTGTTCAAATACTCTATACTGTCAAGAATATCTAGAATTCCTTTATGGTGATATTTTGTTTCTGATTTGCCATTTCTTCTTCTTTTTTTTTAAAGAGAGAGAGAGAGAGAGAGAGAGGGCTCACACACAAAGGAGACAGAGCAAGAGAGAAGAGCAAGAGAGACAGAGAGAGCAAGAGAGAGAGTGGCCCGGCAGGAGGGAGTTTTTATAGCCCAAATCTAATAGGATCACTGGGTCTGCAAGCTGCCTTGTTGGCAAGTGCTCTGGCGGCGGCGGGGGCGC
>NW_025999930.1:1751296-1781370 GCF_001458135.2 Marmota marmota marmota | reverse complement strand
GAGAGAGAGAGAGAGAGAGAGAGAGAGAGAGAGAGAGAGAGAGAGAGAGAATTTTTTTAATACTTATTTTTCAGTTTTTGGTGGACACAACATCTTTTATTTTATTTTATGTGGTGCTGAGAGATCGAACCCAGTGCCCCGCGCATGCCAGGCGAGAGCGTTACCACTTGAGCCACATCCCCAGCCCCTCTGATTTGCAATTTCTAAGGAAAGAGAATTTTCAACAGTACCCACCTGTCCTATATGATCAATAGTCTCTTCCTCTATGAATTTGGTAGACAGTGAGGGGACTCAGATATTACTGAAGAAAATGAAATTTATTTTTATCCAACCAGGAATTAAAAGACATATCCAGATTTTGATCTGGAGTACACTGCTCAGAATCCCGTTTATCTGAGAGCTGTGACATTTACTCTTAATTAATTGGCATATCTATAAGTCTCTGAATTTGTGCTTATGTTCACATCCCAGCAAACCTTGGCAAATAGCCTTTGTGTCTTCTGAGGAAAGTGAAGAAAAAGATTCTGGACTATATTGCTGTCCTAGGCAACTCCTATAGGTATTTTCCACCCATACTCTGTCCAGGGAGTGGCTTATGTGAATAATAGCCACATGATCTCTGGGTCTCTAGCTTCTGGTGGGGATCAATCCTAGGGAGCATTAGCCAGAGACTGAAGGGCAGTGGGGAAATTAGGTCAGAGTAATCAACGTCTCCCTCTGTCCTTTTTGAGGAATAGCTACAGAATTGAAGCCTCCTTCTGTTGGGTGTTTCAGTATAACACAAGGATGTAATAATGCACTCCATGCTGCCAAACACAGGTGTTCAGAGCAATCACTTTATGGAGTCATTCATGTATGCAGATAATTCTAGCTGACACAGAATTTTAATATATGCCATCAGAGGTTGATGTTCCAGGAGCTGATAAATGCAACTATTTCATGTAAGTATCACTACACTGTGTTGATCATGCACCTTTGGCTGTTAAAGACAGTTTCATCCCATTACTATGCTGCATCATTCACATGCCTCTATGAGTTTAACACTGTCAACACATCACTGTGAAAATTACTATGAGCTCTACATATTGTCACTACAGTACTTTACACACTTGTTATTATTCTCACCCACTTGCACATTTTGATCTGTAAAAACAATGTTTTATCATATGTCAAAAAAAGTAGGTACTACACATACTGCACATACTGATAAACATGGCCTTTTACAGAGGTATTATCTTATGAATCACTCATGCATTTACTGTTAAACACAGAATTTTAAAATAGGTCACTAGAGAAATCAGATACTCCACCACAACCCACTGAAGACTGTTTCTCCCAGATATCAATAGACTGAATGATTGACACATGTGCTTTAACAGACTTTTTGTATACAAAAGAAATTGATACATGCACTGTACTGCAAAACACAGTTTTCCACACAGTTATCATGATAATGATTCATCCATGCATCTAAGTCTCTTTATCACACTTCAACATGACTCAATGGAGAAAGTAATTCAGGGAGCCCAAGAGTGTGTCACACAACTGTCATTAAATGGATTTGTGCATCCTGATCCTGAAGAATGGCAGCTCCATGGTGATTCTACACTGAGTATCCATGATCTAACACACTTAAGAATACAGGTGGTAGATGAAGAAGGGGACCAACAACATCAAGAAGAAAAAAGACTTCAGAGGGTAGTTTGCAACTGTCCCAACTGTAAAGGTGGAGGTGGGAGAAGTACCAATCTTGGGAAATAGAAGTGACACATTTGTCATATACCAGGATGTGGCAAGGTCTATGGGAAGACATCACATCTGAGAGGTTCATCTGCATTGGCATTCTGGAGAGTGCCCTTCTATTTGGAATTGGATGTTCTGTGG
The DNA here is from genome assembly GCF_001458135.2 of Marmota marmota marmota. NCBI lineage: Eukaryota > Metazoa > Chordata > Mammalia > Rodentia > Sciuridae > Marmota > Marmota marmota. The sequence goes on along the minus strand of NW_025999930.1, from coordinate 1,779,486 downwards.
CAAAAGATTTACTTGATGAAATGAATTATGGAGGCACAGAAGGACACATACAGGTAAGAAGAAATTTGTTTGTCCAGAATGTTCAAAGTGCTTTATGAGAAATGATCACCTTGCCAAACAGAATACATCAAAACAAAAAAATCGTTCATTTTAGTAGTACAGTGCTAGCATCTGTGGAAGCTGGACAAGATGATACTGTGATAACTCAGGAAGAATAACACTTACCCTACAAATATTCAACAAGATGATGTTTCAGGGACAGGAACTGTTAATACTTCTGCCACCAGTAATCAGGATATCCTCTCCAACACTGAAATACCTTTACAGCTTGTGACAGTTTCTAGAGATGAGACAATGGAGTAAATATTACACAAATACTTCTCATTGTGGTTATTTTTATACAGTAGTGAGAAGAAAATTGTTCCTAAGTTCTTAGATCTATCTTTTTATTGCTGTGCAAAATTTTTGGATTGACAGTAACTTGGTTATACATGACACTGAAATGCCTTATTTTGTATGATATTCCATAATATTTCAAAAATGGTACAATTGCATAGGTTTTGTTAGATACGTTTGGAATCTAGAAGAAATGAAATTTTACCAAATTATATAAAGATAAAATTAAATTTAACAAAGAGAATGGAGGTTTATCCAAAAGCATCAATCCTGTGTGATTTAGTGTAAAAATTAGAACATATTGGTATTTATTTATTGTAAGATAAAAAATATTGTGGGTGAAAGAAATCATGTTATGATAAAAATTTTTGTAATTTTCTTGATGACTATAATTTTTATTATGCATAACTGACAAGTCAAGTTTCCAAGCAAATGTTACATAGTGTAGACTTTACTTAAGCTTATCAATTTGTTATTTTGAAGCTAATTATTTTAATTAGATTAACTATGTACAATATTTTAAGCATTACTCTTGTAAGATTTTGAAAACTACATTTTAACATGGAATTCCAGGGATAGTCACCTTTTAAATCCTGTTGAAGAGCCATGTTTAAGATCTCATTTGCCAAAAATAATGTATTGTTAAAATTCTTTCTATAACAAAGTTGGGTGATATAACCAATGTTTTAAAAAGTTTAAAATGTATAGGTTGAGGCATTTGAGTGGTAAGAAAATGTTAACAGTGAATTATCCTTTTTCTTGAATATTGGAGGACCAAAAAAAAAGAATATGATATGGTATATTGTGTCTTAGCAGTGATTTTTATCCAATCTTGTTTCTAAAAATCATATGTCTGCCAGGGCCTTAAAAGACATTATGTAGGGCTGGGGATGTGGCTCAAGCGGTAGCGCGCTCGCCTGGCATGCGTGCGGCCCGGGTTCGATCCTCAGCACCACATACAAACAAAGATGTTGTGTCCGCCGAAGACTAAAAAATAAATATTAAAAAAAAAATTCTCTCTCTCTCTTTAAAAAAAAAAAAAAAGACATTATGTAAATTACTAGTAAAGTACAACATAAGCAAACATAGCAACATCACTTCCATAGGGATTATACTCCAACCATGTGGATATTAGTCATAGAAAACTAGAGATTTTATGATTTTTAAAAAGGTTTTTTCTAGGTAGTCAGCACTTAAATATCAATTATTTTCCTTTTTTGCTTCTTTCCTTGAACTATTTATGTATCCAATACATTTAATTGAGAAATGTATGCTTTTTATTATGCTGTATTTTATTTTAAATTATTGCTTATATTTTCAATTAAAAATGTACAAAATAAAGTTACATCACTGGTCTTATAAGAGCTCTACAATTTTCCTAAGTGTACACCTATAACTGCAGCAATTCACTGTGGAGAGCCATTCTCACACGTGACTGGGCGACTCCCGGTTTGGGTCTGAGTTGCTCTGACTAATCTGTGTGGGAGCTTTCCCCGGCCCTCTCCTGATGAGAGAACCCGTCCGTGTGGGGGTGTGACTGACCACTGACCCCGGGGGCCAATCACTGACCCTGACCTTGGAGTGCTGCCCCCCTCAAACTTCATTGGATGGAATTCTCCCCTGAATTTCTTGTTCCCCAATAAAAGGCTACTCCTTGGCGTGCTCCCTCTCTCTCTCCTGCTAGCCCTGAGTAATCCCTGCTGCCCTACCAGGTGGTTCGAGGTGGGAGCCAGAGGGGGAGCCGTCTCCGACCTGGTCATAGAAAAAGGTAACTGAGTCTGTGTGTTTTATTTCGATCTCGCTAGTTAACTTTTATGCCAAGAACCTCATTAATGAAACCAATGCGCTGGCCACATGGTGGAATTCACCTATTTCGAAAATTTGGAATTCTGTTCGTTTGCTTTTTTTTTTTTTTTTTTTTGAGAGAGAGAGAAAAAAAAATTTTTTAATATTTATTTTTTAGTTTTTTCAGTGGACACAACATCTTTATTTTATTTTTTATGTGGTGCTGAGGATCGAACCCGGGTCCTGCCCATGCAAGGCAAGCACTCTACCCCTGAGCCACAATCCCAGCCCCCGTTTGTTATCTTTAAGACCACCTCAGATTTAAAGGCTACCTTATTGTATGTTTAAAGTGTATTATAACAGTGTGGTAGTTAATAAAACACTATTTTTTTTCTTTTGAAAAAAAAATAAATGGGTTAGTTCATATGAACATCCTTACATTTGTTTAATACTGTATTAATATATGTCATTACAGGAAGCAGATCATAGACCACACAGCACTAACCACAGTGTTTTGCACCGTTGTCACTATATGAATTCAGTTACACATCAATATACATAGAATTTCAGCATCTTTGGAAAAGTTACTTCAGTCACAAAACACTGCTAAACTTTACTGATTCATTCACATATGTAAGCCTGTTAAATAGAGTTTGGGCATGTATCACTAAGGTAATCAATCATGCATCCCACAGTGTTTTTAGAGTTACTAGCACACTGACTCATTCATTCAACTTTCCGTGTTAAACAGTTTTTAAAAAATATCTTTGGAGAAAGTAGTGTAAGTCCCACACACTGCTGAACATGGTGTTTCATAAGTTGTCACTGATTCACTTCTGATTCTAGCACTGCTTACCAGAATTTTAATATCTATCACTGCAGAGAGAAAGAAATGGACCATGCATTGCTTAGTAAAGTGTTTCATCTACCTATCACTATGTAACACAAGGTTTCAACATACATTACCAGACATAGCTAACCCAGTCTTTTACACTTATATCCCCATACTGTGCAGCATACATACCAACTTTGGTTTGTTTCCACATATACCACCAAATAAATTACTACATGCATTGTACACTCCTAACATTCACACATATATCTTTATCTTCATCAATGCACGTAACTAATTGCCTTAGAGATTCAACATGTGTTACTAAATGCTATAAGTAACTTCATCCCACAGTGTTCATGTTTCACACATACACAACTAAACAAAGAAGTGCATGTAGCACACTCTACCAAACATGCTACCAGCATATAGTAATGCAAGTATTTAGCCAGTACACGCAGTTTCAGCAGACGCCACTGAACAAAATAGTATGTCATGCACATATCCCTGTTCTCAAAAGCACTTGTACCATACAAGTGTCTCAAGAGTACTGTATAGGGCTGTGGATGTAGCTCAGTGATAGAACATGTACCTCACATTCAAGAGGCCCTGAGTTTGATCTCCAACACTGAAAAAAAAGAAAAAGTAGTATGTGCAGCACATACTGTTAAACAAAATATTTCTAATATATTAACCTATACCTAGTAGTATTCACCTGTAGTTCTAGCTACTCAGGAGGCACTTGAGCCCAGGAGTTCAAGACCAGCCTGTGCACATAAAGAGAACTTGTTTCAAAATCAAACAAACAATAAAATTCTGTGCCCAGTGACAAGTGCACCTCGGTTTTTTGTTTGTTTGTTTTGTTTCGGGTTTTTGTACTGGGGATTGAACCCAAGGTCTTGTGCATGCTAGGCATATTCTACCACTGAGCTCAATGTACCCCAGCTCATTTTATTTTATTGTGAGACAGGGTCTTGCAAAATTGCCCAGCCTGATGAGTAGCTGAGATAATAGGGTACATCACCATGCACCTTCACTTAAACGAAAACCTAGTTTCAATATACAGGGCTAATGCAATGTTTCACTTATATGTCTACATATCCAGTAACATACACATCTATCTGTATTAAACACAGGTTTCAACACATGTTTAATCAATGTCCTGGAGATAGCAAACAGTCCCACAGGTACAATGCACTCCTAAGCATAGCGTTTCACATGTATGTAGCCATTACTAACCCAGGCACATAATTCTGTTGACCAGCTTCAATACATACAAGCATATGCAGAACACGCCTCTAAGCACGATGTTTTGCATCTCTTATCACTACATTCAGTAAGGCAGGCTCTGATAGAATTTGAATATATGTCACTCTCATTGTACTATTTGCACCACACATACCAAACAGGATGTCCCACACACATATCACTCTTCTCATTATTAAACACACCTACTTATGTTAAATTCAGTGTTTCAATATTTCAGTAAGTGTAAGAGTGTGGGGCCCAGATACTATCAAACACAATTTCACGTACATGTTACTGTACTCAGTCTCATAAGCACTAGCTGTTAAACACAGTTTCAACATATATCACACTAAGCAAAATATTATGTTAGACCTACTGCTGATCACAGAATTTAATCCACGTATATCCTTGGTTACACATGCACCTAATACTACTAATCACATTATTCCTCACATATATAACTAAACAATGTAGTTCAAGTGCTATGCATACCTAAATGAAATATTTATCATACACAGTACCACACACATCCTACACTACTGGTGTTTCACACATCTATCTCTGAACAAAGTAGTCATTTGCCATTCCTTTCTAAACAGCATGTGTTTCAAATACATATCAGCACAGATGATGAGGAGCACACCCACTTTTCACTATATACATATTTCTTTTTTTATTTATTATTATTATTTTTTATTGGTTGTTCAAAACATTACAAAGCTCTTGACATATCATATTTCATACATTAGATTCAAGTGGGTTATGAAAATACATATTTCTTTACATAATTTAAAATATACCTCCAAAGAAAATTGTACTTACATCACATGTTGGGGTTGAATTAGGATTAGGGTTACAGATTAGGATTTTAGAGTTAGGGCTAGTGCATTAGGTTTTTAGAGTTAAAAATAGGGTTTGGGTTTGGAATCAGATTGGGGTTAAGAATTGGATTTGGGTTTGGGGTGAGGGTTAGTAGAGTCAGGATTAAGGGATCAGTCAAGGTCTGAGAGAAGGCTAAGAGTCAGGATAGGGTCAGTGGTGAGGAATTAGGCTTAGTTTCAGGGAAGGGTCAGAGGTCAAGGTATCTAAGTACCTCATATAAGAGGAATCACACTGTTTTTCTTTTTGTGACTGATTTATTTTGCTCAGCACAATGTCCTCAAGACTCATCTGTTCATGTTCTGATTTCCCAGTGTCTCAAAAATGTCCGTTTACAGTCTTTGGTTGGTTTGTTCTCATCAGAATTCTAACTAGTTCCATGAAGTGCATGGGGTGGATAATGCCTTTTAATTCTGCTTTCATCTGCACAGACTCCCCTCCCCCATACCCTTTGTCTTCATGTCCTCTCATAAAGAAATCAGGACATTTGGACATAGAACTTCTAAAATTCTATGTTGGGTAATTTCATCCTCATCCTGTTGAAAATACTGTCTGGCCATAGTTCTTCCTGCATTGGTGGTTAAGTCTAAAAGTTTTATTAGATTCAGGTTCAACTTCTAAGCTAGGATACCTCATACCCAGTGTTGGATTCTGATTGCACCACCTCTGTAGGCATATCTTGTTCCCGTTTTTAGTGATGACTGCTCAGTGTTTTAGGTGGTGTTGTCCTTCTGTCTAGTTTACTAGCTCCTCAACAAAAGCCTTTGTTTATCTGGAAATTTTGGATAGAACAAGACCAATACTGATCATTATAAATATAAATTTTATTCCCCAGGGACAATTTAAGTTTGAAGACATGTGGCTGAATATGTGGTTTATCCTACTCTGTGGAATAGGAATGATAGGAAACATTATGCCAAAGCCAAAAAACCACAACAATCACAATTCTACTGTATTGACTTGCTTCAGAAGCTCCTCCCTGTCCCTTGATCATTGCCACACTTTCAACATGCAACAGTCACTATTCCTTAATGAATAGGATTGCAGGTTTATTCTTATTACCAATTCCTCTACTGTTCTTAGGCAGATTCCATTTTTAAAATGCACTGATTTTTTTTAATTTTGAAAAATCTAATAGGCTTTATTTTTTTTTAAGAGAAGTTTTAGGTCACGGCAAAATGGAGTGGAAAACACAGTCTTCTCAAGTATCATAATTCCATGCCAGAGAACACATTTGTAGAATAAATGAACCAATATTGACATATCATATTCAACTAAAATCCTTAGTTACATTAAGATTCACTCTTTGTGTTATGCGGATTATGGATTCTGACAAATATACAATGACATGCATTATCATTATGGTACCACCGCCCCCAAAGCCCTCTATGCCCCACCTACTCATTTCTCTCTTTCCCCATCCTCTGGCAGTCACTCATATTTTTATTGTCTTCATGATTTTGCCTTTTCCCAAATGTATTTTGTATTCTGAATATTGTATACAGAATCAGACAGCATGTAAACTTTTTTGTTTGGATTCTTTCACACTTAACAATATGCGTTTTAGATTCCTCCATGAAAAATACACCAATTCAATACTCTGGAGCTATAATTTATTATCCTGAACACTAAAGGTCTGTAAGAATTAAAACATCAACCAACAGGGATAGGACCAGGCTGAACACAGAATTTCCTTGGCGTAACGAACACAAGTGCTTCTTGTCTTTAGGAACTGCCTTGCTATCTCCTTTGGAGCCAGGCAAGAGAGGCCTTGCCCTGAGCCTGACCACGCATCTCATTTCATAGCCCAAGCACCTGCAGTGCTCTGTCCCAGGCTCAGTGCTGGCACCGAAGATCTGTGGCCCTGAGCATTCACTCTCGCCTGGAACACTTCACCAAGGGAGGAGATTACCACATCTCTTGACCTATTTTCTCAAAATATGAGGAATCTGCATAGGAAGGCCCTGGGCCCATGTCCCAGTAGACATTCTTCCAGCTAAAGGAAGGACTTGAGAGAGGAAATAAGGAAAGAACAAATTTAATCCACCCACCAAATCCTTACACTTGGATAGTCTCAATGCAATAGGCTCTGGCCTAATTAAAATATTAATATTTGAGCATTCATTTTCTTGCTTCTTTTCATGTTCCAGTTCTGAGTCCAAGTTATTTCACATGACAGTGGTGTTCACCACAATTGCACAAGGCATCTGAGAAACATTTTGCAATACTGAATGATGTACACTATTCTTAAATTTATAGGTATGTATGGCTAGATGTAACAAGCATAAGTACTGTCAGTAGAGCATAAGTTAAATGCAAATTTGGATTATAACATAATTGATTAGTGAGTCGCTGAAATGAAGGCCAAAAATTAACATAATATGTGTGCATTTATTTTATTACACATCCTTAAATCACCAGCTCATCATCAGAACACCCAGACATGTATAATTATAACCACACTCAATGATCTCGACATTTTGCCAATTTTTATCTTTGGAGAAATAGAGCTTTAAACTCATTTTAAAAGCTTATATTACAAAGGTACATTTGCCAATATTCATAGAATTATTTTTTTCTTTTGGTACTAAGGATTTTTAATTTTATTTTTAGATAAGATCTCACTAACTTGCTTCAGGCCTTGCTAAATTGCTGAGGTTGGTCTCAAATTTGCCTCCTTCTTCCTCAGCCTCTCGAGTCCCTAGGATTATAGGCATGTCCCATACATAGCACAGAATGTTCTATGGCACAATTTATTTACTTGACTTGTAACCTAAATGCCTCCTTAACATTCTTGTCACAGGCCCTGCAAATGTTAAGAAAGCCCATCAGAACTGCTTTCATATTTGATTTTAAATGCCAAGGACCTTAAAGTCCTTGTTGTTTATTACTTTTATCCCTGGGATCTTCAAACCTTTAAGGTCAAAATCTGTTAACCCTGTTTTCTCCCTTTAAGGCATATGTGACTTTTCATTTTATTTTCAAGTGAATGCTTTCACTGTTTTGGATTTAGGAAGCTTTTGGTTTTCAAAATATTCAACAACGCAGTGAGGAAGTCAAATGACTGGGGCATGAGACTTTTAATGATGAGGTTTTTTTTTGTTTTTTTTTCCCCCAGAGAAAGGCAACTATATTTGAGGAAATTCCTTAGTACAAACATTTCCCAGGATCTGTTCAGTACCAATTTTATTAAACAATTTTTCCTAATAAAATTTCAAATGACCTGAAAAGGACAGGAATATAAACATCTGTTTCTATTCTCTACTTACATGTAAGACAGAAAAAAAGGTGGAGAGAGATGACATGCCCAAACCACACACTGGTTCAGGAGACCTCAGGTAGAACTATGAATCCTTGTCTATAAAGCTACATGTAGAATTGTTTGTTTTTTGTTTTCTAATCTTAAGGGAAACTCTATAGAAAAAAAGGAAGACATTTCTGGAAAAAGGGAGCTACTTGCAAGTGCTTTTAAGATGAAAGAAGTGAGTTGTTTAGAATGTTTACAACATTCCTATCATTATCATGATCATCAGGATCAGAATTACTCAGTCAAAGGGGGCCCTTCATCAGTATCAACAAGGTCAACATCAAAAGACAAAGTATAGGGAAGTTGACGCACCCAAACAAATGAGGTACAGAAATTTCAAATCATACTTCAATGTGTCACTTTAATATCTCGAGTTCTTTTGCCTCCAATCTAAGTAACCCAGGGCCTTGTGCTTTTAAACATGTGTTTTGTTACTGAACTACACCACAGACCCCCACAAAAAATGTTTGTGTATTCACATCAGAGTACACTGGAAAATATTATGTGCTTAAATTTTTTCCCAAACTGCTTCTAGTTCTATAACATAGCCCCACCTGCCGCAACATAAAACTTAGAAGACTTGATCTGTTGTGTTTTTTAAAGAATATATTTACAATACCAGTGATTTTGTTTATAGCTATCCATCTCATCTCACTCCTGCCTTAAATAAAAAAAAATACCCACTGTTAAACTTTAAGATTTCTATAAAGCTACAATCATCAAGGTGAATTGGTACTAGAAAAGAGATAGACTTATATATAGATCCATGGAACACAAGGGTCTATCACAGACCAATCTATTTCTTTTAAATTGTGGGTCAAATACATATAACATAAAACTCAATGTTTTAAACTATTTTTAAGTTTACAGTATGGAACTGTTAAATATATTCACATTGTTGTATAACCTTTAGAACTTTCCATCTTGCAAAATAAACTCTATATCCAGTAAACAACAACTCCCCATTTCCCCTCCCCAACCCCTAGCAACAGCTTTCTACTTTTTGTCTCTGAATATGACTACTCTAGGTGCCTCATGTAAGTGGAATCATACAGCACTGTTTCTTTTTCTTTCTTTCCCTCCTTTCCTCCTTCCCTCCCTTCCTTCCTTTCTTTCTTTCTGGTACTGGGGATTGAACCAAGAGGTGCTCTACCACTGAGCCACTTCCCCCTTTTCATTTTTTTTTTTTTTAATTTTGAGACAGGTTCTCACCAAATTGCTTAGGACCTCGCTAAGTTGCTGAGACTGGTGTCGAACTTGCAATCCTCCTGTCTCGGCCTCCCGAGTTGCTGGGATTTCAGGCATGCACCACCACACCAGGCCAGTACTTATGTTTCTGACAGGCTCTTTTCCTTTAGTTTAGCATGTGTCAAAATTTCCTTTTTGGGGTAGAACTGTATGTATGCACCACATTTTATCTATTCATCCACTGATGGACTCTTGCATTGCTTCCAGATTTGGCTACTGTGAATAACGCTGTCATGAAGATGGGTATGTCTGTTCAGTTCCCTGATTTCAATTATTCTGGTTATTTTCCCAGAAGTGGAGTTGTTGGGTAATAGGATTATTCCATTTTTAATCATTTTTTGGAACCACTCTTTTCACCAGTGGGTATACTATTTTTCCTTCCCACCAACAAAATACACTGTTCCAATTTCTCTCCTCATCAACATGCATTATTTTCTGTTTTTTTTTTTAAATAGTAGCATCCTGATGGGGATTATGTAATGACCAGTTGATTGTTTTGACAAAAGTGCAAAAGCAATTCAAGGAAGAAAGAACAGTCTTTCTAAAAATACTGTTGAAACAATTAGACATCCTACAGAAAAGTGAGTGAGCCCTGATCTAAATTGTGATGGCCTCATGAATTAATATATTTTAAAAGTTAATTTTACTGTGGGTTAACAAAAATAAAATTAAAATACATAAAATAATATAACAATAAGTCCATCACATGTTAACATAAATAACATAGTTTTTTGAAAATTAACTATATATCCAAAAGAAAAAAATGTAGTGAGAAGAGTAGCTTTATTTTAAAAATTTGCAAAGTATTTTAAAATTTTGCAAAGCTCTTCAACATCTTCCTGAAGAGAGGGCTTTGAGTTCTCGTATCTATTTCTGCTTTTGACTGGTTTTGACTTATGTCACATAGCCTGGGAAAGCTCTACTACATACTCATGAGACAATGAGAGTGAATTGGGTAAGCCATTCTTTGACTTCATGGACCCCTCCTAAAAAAATAGGATTGTGGGTTCCTTGGACCACACATTGAGGCCCAATAGCCTATGTTATAACTTCACACTAGAGGAAATGCTTTTCTTCTTATTGTTGGTTTCAGGAAAAACACTTTATCCTCCACAGAAATAAAAGCATTTAAAATATTTATTGTTGGAATTATGCTAGACAGTCATCATTTTAAAAGTCAAACTCATATACATTGTAGTTAAGTGGTCATTTCATTTATGCTTTGCAGCAATGACCAGTCTTAGAAACATGTCCAAAAAATATTGTTTTCTTCCTATAAAAGTAGGAATAGTCGGTGGTGCATGGAACATGCCTGTGATCCCAGAGGTTTAGGAGGCTGAGGTAGGAAGATCGAGACTCAGCAATTTAGCAAGACCCTACCTCTAAAAATATAAAAAAGGGTTGGGGATGTGGCTCAGTGGTTAAGTACCCCTGGGTGCTGAGAGAGAGAGAGAGAGAGAGAGAGAGAGAGAGAGATTAAAGGAAATAGTAATAATATTCATTATTCAAAATTTTAGCCAGGCTCAGCGGCACCTGCCTATAATTCCAGTGGATCAGGAGGCTGAGGCAGGACAATTGGGAGTTCAAAACTTCAGCAAAAGTGAGGCTCTAAGCAACTCAGTGAGACCCTACCTCTAAATAAAATACAAAATAGGGCTGGGAAGTGGCTCAGTGATTGGGGGCCCCTGAGTTCAATCCATGGTACCCCCCCAAAAAAATTAATATTGCCATTCCTTTTATTTTAAGTGAATAAGAGGATTATTTGTAAAGACTGCCCCACCTTGGTTGAAAAGATGCTTCCATACAGGATGAAAGCAATGTTATGTGAGTGATAATGCTTTGTGAGCAGCACTGTTCTACTTGGAAGCTACTCACAGCCTTTCACTCAGAATATTTTACTTCCTCAGAAACTTCCTGAAATCTATGAGAAGCTTATTTCAGTATGGCCTTTTGTAATTTGCATGTAACCTCAAAATTCTGAAATTTTGACTAGAACTGATAGCCGCGCATCAGGAAGGAAGCATTTCCTACCTCTCAGATGGCTGGGCAAAGCAGAGGGTAGGGCAGATACTCACACCCTGGTTCTGTGCACCTAACCAGTATCTCAAGTGATAAAGGCTGTTAGAGGGGACGGTTTGATCTGGTCTAAAACTATATGTGGAGCTGTCTGTTTCCTAGCAAACAGGCTTTTTCTCCAAATTGGAGACTCACCATCTAGCTAACATGGTTGGATATTAGACTGCTTTTCCCAGCCAGTCTCTATATAGTCAAGGCAACCAGGAAAGAAGAGGAAAAGATTAGAACACCAAGAATCTCCCTTGTCCTAGGGAAGAAATGAAATGAAGGGAAAGTTTTTCTACTTTCCTAAGGCTTTATGGAGACCCTTTGAGAGTCTGGGCACTCAGTGAGTGCCACGTGGCACCAAAATCAGGCCCAATCTCCAGAATATATGAAGAAGTCTTACAACTCAATCAAAAACACAAACTATCCAATTAAAATATGGATAAAGTATTTGAATAGACCTTCCTCCAGAGAAGATACACAAATAGGCAAGAAACATATGAAAAGATACTCAACATCATTGGTTATTAAGGAAATGCAGATGAAAACCACAACTAGGTATTGCTTCAAGCCACAGGGATAACTATAATTTGTATGGAAAAATAACAATTGAGAAAGAGGTAAAACAGACCCTCCTATACTGCTTATGAAAATGAAAAATGAGGTAGCCACAATAGAAAAGTTTGGTGGTTTCTCAAAATATGAAATAAATTATCATATGATCCAACCAATTTTACTCCTAAGTATACACCCCAAAGAATTGAAAAAAAAATGGTTCAAACAAAAATTTGTACATAAATATTCACAGCACCTCTACTCATAAGAAATAAAAGGTAGAAATAACCCAAATATCCATCAAATGATGCATGGAAAAAAATATATACAAGGAAAAAATTGACACAAGGATGAACCTTGAGGACACAAAAGGACAAATATTGGATTTTTTTCACTTATTTGAGGTATCTAAATAGTCAAATTTATAGAAACATGAAAAATGATAGTTGCCAGGGGAAGAGGGGCATGTGGAGTCGGAAGACAGTCTTTCATAGATTCAGTGTTCCAGCTTGGGGAGATTAAAAAGTTCTGGACATGGATGATGGTGATGGTTGTACAAAAAATGTGAATATATTTAATGCCATGGAAACCCTTAGCAATAGTTTATTCTGTTTTGGATTTTACCACAATTTTAAAAAAGAAATGAAGTGTTGATAGATGCTACAGTATGGATAGATCCAGAAAACATTATGCCAAGTGAAAGAAGCCAGACATAAAAGATCACATATCGTCTGGTTCCATTTATATGAAACATTCATGGAAATGGAATACAGATTGGTGGTTGCCAGGTACTACGGGAGGAGGGATCAGGGGCTGACTGCTTAACAGTACAATGTCAGACTTCTTCAGGGTGATGAGAATGTTTTGGAACCAGATAGAGGTAATGGTTGTCACAACCTTGTGAATTTACTAAACGCCATGAAATGTGTGTTTTAAAATGGTTAAATTTACGTTATGTGAATTTCACAATTTTTCTTTTAAAAAAATGCAGGAGAGGATTCTACAGGGTGAGCAAGGGTCATCCTCATCTAAAGATCTCCTTTTGTTCTTATCATGAGTACCTATGTAATAATATTTTCTTAATTGTTTCAGTCCATACCCTATTTTCAGAACCAAGATGGCTTGGGAAATAAGATGAGGAACTGAGTATTGCAAACAGATCACCTTGGAAGATCAGGTGGCCAGAGGTGACCTGCAGAAAACACAGCAAGAGCACAGATGGAGAAATGAGCACAAAGGAGAGTAGTTAGGCAACCTCCAGGAACAACCTGTTGAGCAAGCATACATTTAAAGGCCTGATAAGAGGTTAGACTTCCAGTAGCCATTCAGATGGGACTAGATCCTTGTTATGTGAAAATTAAAAGCTAGAAAATTGGGGGATATCTGATTCATACCTGGAAATATAGGCACACAGCATATGTCTGCCTGTGGAGTGAAATTCTGGAAAGGCTGATGCCCAGAACAGAATGTAGACTCCCGCAGCAGCAGCACCTGCCAACCCTGAGAAATATTTTGATTCTCCATCTAAACAGCCACCCTTCTATAGCATCAGAAGAGAGGGATTCCCATAAGGTAAAGGCAAGTGTCTCTAAACCCAGATCAAAATTCTGCTTATGGTCACACTGTGAGAGAAGGGTGAAGTCCCGGTAGTTGCAAGGGTTATGGTATGAGCCACAATAGGAGTTACTTCGGAAGGGTGGGAAATGAAGGACACTGTCATTTTTTCTGGTTAGAAGCAAATGTGGGAACCTCAGGAACATGAAACTCTCTAGTTTCTGGGACCATGGATATCTTCAAAGCATAGTTGGGAGACTGCTCTATGCAGGTGGGAGCTTGGCTTATTCATAGCACCACTCCTAGTGCCGAGAATACCATCTGGCACATGGTGAGAAAAATGATCCTAAGTCACTGAATAAGTCAGAGGTAAGATAGAGGACTTGATCCAAACTGCAAACTAATTAAAACTTCACATGAGTCTACCAGGAAGCACTGGGGGGAAAATGCTGATCTACTGAATGAGGATTCAAGTCCATCTCCATTCAAGGGGGAACTAACTGATCACAATCCCTTCATTACAATCCACTTCATTTTTGTTTTGACTTGCTTTGCATTTCTTCATTCCATTTGTACACACACATAATAAAACCAGACTCAGCAAAATATGACCTAAGAGCCAGGCACGAGGTGCATATCTGTAATACCAGCAACTGGGGAGGGTGGGGGCAGGAGGATTCCAAGTGTGAGGCCAGCCTCAGCAACTTAGCAAGGTTCTAATCAACTTAGTAAGACCCTGTCTTTAAAAAATAAAAGGGGCTGGAGGTGTGTAGCACAATGGTAAATACCTTGGTTCAATCTCTTGTGTTCTCTTCCCCCTAAAAAAAAGAAAAAGAAAAAAAAAAAAAGAAAAATGTGACTTAAGGAGTTTTTAATTCATATGTCCCTTTCTAGTATTTCTTTAGACACTCTACAAGATACAAGTTTATCTTTGTTTGCCTGTTTTTCTTTTTTGAAATGGAGTTTCTCTAGAATGCTCAGGCTGGCCTGTATCTTGTGATCCTCCCACCTCAGCTTCTAGAGTAAACTGGGATTAAAGCATGAACTATAGCTCCTGGCCCAATAGTTTGCCTTTTAATACTGAAAGAGATCCAGCCATGGGATTTAACTTCCAAATACAGCTCACTAGCTTCACATCTTAAAGCCAAAGTCAGGGTGGAATGATACATGCTCTCATATTCACATAGATACCAGGTGCTAGGAGGACCCCATAGAATTAGTCCTACTTTGCACATGAATAGGAGCATGTTGAGAAACCACTTCAAAAGTAATGGAGAAGCTCAAGCCAAACTCTCACTCACCATCTGTCG
Organism: Marmota marmota marmota; assembly: GCF_001458135.2. Taxonomy (NCBI): domain Eukaryota; kingdom Metazoa; phylum Chordata; class Mammalia; order Rodentia; family Sciuridae; genus Marmota; species Marmota marmota. Next base: position 1,764,311 of record NW_025999930.1, on the reverse strand, counting down.
ACTTCTCCAATCCAGTGATGTAGGCTTCTGTGTAATCTCCCATTCTAAAAATCCTCTGTTCCATTTTCAATATTAAATATTGTACAGAGACTATTGGTAACATAGACTGTGCCCTTGGACACAATCACCCACAACAGACACTCTAAAAATCAGAGTACCTGAGATCATGGGCAGCCTTAATAATCACCCCTTAAAAGGCAAAGAGACAGAAAATTGGAAATAGTTAAAGCCTACCCATAGGAGAAAGATGAGCATGCCATGATCTTTACATGGATGCTTGGCAGAGATTCTCTGCTTGACCAAACTTTCACCAGATCCTGAACCTCCTCCTAGGCCCAGCTGTGCACTTCCTTGTAAAATCCAGTTTTAGCAAAGAACACTGCTAAGTATTTTAGCAAGAAATCCCACCTTTTCCATCTGATCAGGTTCTTCATCCCCCACAATTAGCAGGTGATACCTGTTACAGTGGCCTGCCTTCAGCAAGAATCCTATTAGGGGAGGTTAGTCAGAATCCCCCATGCCCCTTAGGGCTCCTCGCAAGTCTTTTTCTGTCCTCTGATGCCCTAGCAGCTACTCGGCTCTCCATTTCCACTTGCCACGCTGTGTTCAGAGATAAGCCCAATCTCTTACCCACACAGTAGAAACTTGAACAGTGGGCCCTACATACTAATTGCCATGGTCTTGAATAAAGTGTGCCTCACACGTGTCATTGGATAATTGTTTTCCTTTATCAATCCTCACAAGAACAGACTGGGGTCCAAAGTTTGCTCTTGTGGTGTAATGAGGCTGTGTCAGCTTTCGGATGACCTAGCACTTGCTCCCTGGTGGAGCCTGTCCTGCTCTGACCATGTCCTCTGCTCACCTGTCACCATCAGAAGAACTGCATTCTGGCATCCTTGTGTGGTACAATCCATGAACTCGGCTCACTCCCTGCTCTGAGTTGATCTTACATCACATCCAGTCTTCCTTCAAAATACTCTCAGTATTCAGTTGCTCATTCCCCAAGCTACTGCCACCCCCACAGGACCCTGGCGGAATCTCCCAACTGGTTTCCTTGTGTCTCCACTGTACTGTAAATATTTACTATTTACTCCATCTGTAAATAGTCCTACATCCTATTCTCTGCACTAGAATTGGAGAGATCACTGCAAAGCTCAAGTCAGTGTGTTTCTGCTTGAGCCTTTGAAGGCCTGTACCACCTAGAGAGAAGCTGGCTGCCTCCCAGAACCCCTCCTAATGGACCTCTCTTTCCCTGAGTTGCTTAGTCATAATGCTGGCCGTTGTGGGCTTTGTCTCTCAGCCACCCCAACTTCTTCCCTCTCAGGGTCTTGCACAGGCTGCTCCTTCTGTTTTAGACACTCAAACCCCCTTCCTATCTCCCCACAGCTGCTTCCTCCCCATTATTCAGACCTTAACTAAAATGTCTCCTTTTTAGTAAGGACAGCTTGAATATCAGGTGAAGCCTCCCCCAAAATTCCCTACCTCACCTTTTACACGACATTTACTAGTACCTGGAGTGATCTTTTTTTTTGGTGGTGGGGGGTACTGGGGATTGAATTCAGGGGCACTCAACCACTGAGCCATATCGTCAGCACTATTTTATATTTTATTTAGAGACAGGGTCTCACTGAGTTGTTTAGTGCCTTGCTTTTTGCTGAGGCTGGATTTGAACTCATGATCCTCCAGTCTCAGCCTCCTGAGCCACAAGGATTACAAGCATGAGCCATGGTGCCTGGCAATGATCTTATTTTTCACTTGAATGTTTATTCCCATTTTTTTGTGCTTTATTTTTTTAAATATTTGATTTGCTCTTTTTAGTTATAAATGACAGTAGAATATTCCTATTTTTTTTCTCAGCTGAATATAAGCTTCTTGTAGGCAGGATTCTATCCAGCTTGTGGTTAGAACAATGCCCAGCTCACTGTAGGTAGTAAGTACCAGGAGAGAAAAAAAAAGTAATAAACCAAATTGTTCACATTGGTTTTACTGAGGACAGAGAAGGCAGGAAAGATGAGAAAAATAAGAATGTAAAATAAAAAGAAAAATGGCAAGAATGCATGTGTATATATAACACTGAGTTATGAACGTACATGTGTATTTATTAAGATATAAGTCAAAGGATGATCCAAGAGCATCAGTTGTGGTTATCAAGGTGATAGATTGCAGGTGATGGCTATTTTCTTTATTATATTTTGTGCTAGGTTAAAAAAAAAATCCCAATGAAGTTATATTTATTTGCAGAGGAAAAGAGAGCATGTTCTGGAGATACACAAGACTGGTCTGGGGTTTAAATATAGGCTCTGCTCTTTCTGGCTGTGAAATAGGGGCAGGTCATGTGACCCAGCTGAGCCTCAGCTTCTCTATCTGTAAAATGCTCCTGACTTGGCATCTACCACACAAGGCTGCTATAGGAATACAGGGATTAAAGTTTATGAGACAGTCCACACATTGCTGACACACATCAGTTCTCTACTGTTAAAGTGCTTTGTCCCTTGGTTTTTCACAGCACTAACAATGATTACTAGTTCTCCTGTCTTTTTTGGAACCAGGGACTGAACCCAAGGAAGCCACATCCTTAGCCCTTTATATATATAATTTTTTTTTAAAGACAGAGTCTTGCTGAGTTGCTTAGGGCTTTGATAAGTTGCTGAGGCTGGCTATGAACTCATGATCCTCTTGCCTTAGCCTCCTGAGCCACTGGGATTATAGGCATGTGCCACCGTGCCCAGCTCTTTGTGTGTTTCTTGATCTCTGAGAATGCACTTTGAAAACCTCAACACACCTGGCTCCCACCTTGAGCTCCTGTAGCTGGCGTTCTGTCAGTTAATATCAGGCCAAGTGCAAATCCCTGTAGAGGACCATTCATGGGCATGAGTCATAGGGACACAAAAGGTGAACCTGTGAGGGAAGTAGCTGAGCACATCAACAGGAAAAGGACAGAGTACCAAAGCAAAGGTGACAGGCCAGCCCTGCCCCACTGTCAGCAGCAGTTTAGCCATCTGGAGATGCAGTTGAGGACACTTCTAATACAAGAGGTGGATTCCCTAGAGACATAACAGATTCCTCAATCCCCTCCTTCTTGGGCTTCTGTGACTGCCTGGAAGAGCCCTAAGCAAGTAGAAAAACTCCAATGTAAAGCATATGAGAATATTCCATGCATTTAAAAAGAACAAGAGGAATGGAGGGGACTACCCATCTGGTATGTCCAGGACTGCCCTGCTTTTGATATTGAACTTCCCACACATCCTGATAAAACTTAGTCCCATGCGAAACAGGTCAGGGCATTAGAGGTTATGAGGCAGGAGGTGGGTTTGAGGGTCACCTTCCTCATCCCGTTACACTAATACCATGAGGTACTACTGAATCAACCTGGTCTGATTTCAATAAAAAAGCCAGCCCTTGAACTAATAGATTTTACACAGAGTAGGTAATTAAATTGGACTAGATACAGTCTGCATGTTTAACTTATTTTCCATCACATAACAACACCAAATAGCACCATGATTTTATAAAATGCATCTCTATTAGTGGGTTACTAGGTGTTGAAATATACTTTATAGTATACTTATTTTTTTTAAAGAGAGAGACAGAGAATTTTAATATATATATATATATTTTTTTTTAGTTATCGGCAGACACAACATCTTTGTTTGTATGTGGTGCTGAGGATCGAACCCGGGCCGCACGCATGCCAAGCGAGCGCGCTACTGCTTGAGCCACATCCCCAGCCCTATAGTATACTTATGAAAGTATTTGTATAAAGAATTTTATCCTCTACATGTTTAGAAAAAGTTTATTCTGAATATCCACTACTGAGAATTCTTAGGGTGGAAGGAGGTGGGAGACAATCTTTGGGCTGTTACAGTTCTTATAGGCTATGTCAATGAAACCATATTATCTTTTGTAAAATCAATAAAATCCCTGATAAATTCTCTGGTCACCTGATATCGTCTATAATATTTCAATACATCTGTCTGGTTGAATGATAAATTAATCAACTGAGGGACTGTACCTCTATGTGATTTGGTAACATTGTATTTTATTTTATTTTTTTAATGTGGTGCTGAGAATTGAACCCAGTGCCTCACGCATGCTAGGCAAGTGCGCTACCACTTGAGCCACATCCCCAGCCCCTGTAACATTGTATTTTCATTTGAGTTTATGGGTTTCAATACGATCAATGGGTCCCAAGTTGGATTATAAGAAACCCCAGCTTTCCACACAGGGTACAAACTGGTCATTGGTCTTAACTCAGGTCATGGCAGAGATGTTGCATTTCTATGGAAACAAAGCTAAGCTTGGAATTGCGCTTTGACCAATGACCCAATAACATAAAATAAGTCAGACCCTGATAAGTATCCTTAAAGCAAAAATCAAAGGTAACCACGTTAAGCATTTGAAGGGTCATGATCCCAGTCATTATCTTTGAGATTATGAAAGGATAATAGAAAACAGCTCATCCAACCACGTTATTTGATAAATGAGTCTATAAAGATGAAGTAACTCAATGAAAATGGAACTGCTTTTAGTAGCTCCGTGTGTGGAAATTAGGCAACAATGGAACTGGAGCTTTACAATGGTTTTGAAATCTGATTTCATACCAATGGGTCAAATATAAGGGCAATGGCTTTACAAACAATGTATCCTGTGAGGAAATGAAATAAGGTTTAATTTAGCACTATATATTAGCACAAAGATTTAAAATAAGTATAGCTTTTAAAAATAAAATAGTTGTACTAAGAGAAATATGGAATACTTTGAAAATCTTTTATGTGTGTGTATGTGTTACTGTTGATTGAACCTGGAGAAACTTTACCACTGAGCTACATCCTGAGTTGTTTAATTAATTAATTATTTTTTTAAAGGCACAGGAGAGGCAAGAGCACTGCTCCCACCCTACCTCTCTCTTTCCAATATATTTATTTTTATGTGGTGCTGAGGATCGAACCCAGTACCTCACACATGCTCGGCAAGTGATCTACCACTGAGCCACAACTGCAGCCCCTAACTTTTTAATTTTAAGATAGAGTCTTGCTAAGTTGCTGAGGCTGGCCTCAATTTTGCAATCCTACTACCTTCTCAGTTGCTGGGATTACACCACACCTGGCTGAAATTTTCTTAAGAACTTTAGTAAAACCAGAGTATCCCAGCGGGCATGGTGGCACATACCTGTAATCCCAGAAGTTTGGGAAGCTAAGACAGGAGGATGGCAAGTTCAAAGCCAGCCTCAGCAACTCAGTGAGATCCTGTCTGCAAATAAAAAAGGGCTGGGGATGTGGCTCAGAGGTAAAGTGCCCCTGGGTTCAATCCCTGGTACCTCCTCACAAAACAAACCAACTCAGAGTATCCCAAGTTTCCCTCACCTGTGACAATGCTGCCACGTGAAAAGGATGCCACAAACTCTCAGCTCTGAGCAGTGTGCACCCCCTCTGCTCATGCTAGTGCTCAATCCCTCCCAAAATATCGCCCTGTTCTCAGGCCCAAGTCTCAATGACATGTCCAGTGACCTCAAGGTAAATCCACCAGTACTCTTGGGTATTTCTGGTGGTGGTGCCTTTCACTGTGATGCTCCCACACCCTTGATCCCAGGGTGCAAGGCTGTGCTGCCTCTTGGCCTCATAGCTATCACTGTTGTTCTCACTCCTAGGATGGGAAAGATGCCCCTCTCCCATTTTAGGTAATCTGGGCCCCAGTGCCCTGGAAGTCTATTGTATCTAAGTCAGTAACACAAAGCTATTTTGTCCATTACTCATTAAATTTGACATATCCAGCTTGTGAGACAGTATTGACATATGGTCAGCAACTGGATCATTCTGCATGGGCCTGAGTATTGGCAACACTTACTGGCTGTGTGGTCTTGAAGCCACAGCTATTTTCTGTTTCTCTGTATTTAAAATATAGTCAATGCCTACAATTTCTCCTGACAATGCAATGGCTGGCATGCAGTTAGCTCTTGTTAAAGTATACTCCCTCTCTGAGTTGACACTGGGTGTACAATTGCAATGAGGCACACAATTGTCTTTAAGATGCTTGTAGGCTAGTGGGTCAGTGGATTTGTTTAAGTTCAACCATTTTCATAAATGAACAATAAAACTATTATTCTAAAAAATGAATGTCTATACACAGAAGGAGAGGCTTTGGTACAAAAATAATTGTAATAACTACAACAAAAAAAGAAATGTACACAAGGTAAAAGACCAGGTAACCTAAAAGTTATACTAATGCTACCCAGGCTGCACTGACCTACACTTCCCAAACACTCTCTGTGGGGGACCCAGGATGATCAATCCTAGGACCTTCCCACTCATGTACTAGTAGCAGTGAGGAATGGGAACAGACAGAATGCTGAGTTTTGAGCCAAAATTTGGAGTGTTAAAATCAAACCAGTGGAAAAAGATCAGCTGACTAGGGAGAAAGGAGGGATAACTCTGAATAAAGGAGGCACCATGGTTTCCGGCAAAGTTACAAGCAAACAGAATGTGGCTGTGGCTTCAGCTACAGTTCAGATGTCCAGAACTTTCTTTCTGTGCAGTGGTTTTCAGTTTTTTGCTGTTGACTGCAAAAATATGCCATGTTTTATGTGCCACCATGCCAGGATCTTGAGCCTAACCCAAAGAACCATGTCTTAAAGGCATTATTAGTAAGTGGGGTCTGGTGGGGGCTCCTTACGTCATTGGGGGCATGCCCTCTAAGGGGACTCTTAGATCCCTGCCCCTTCATCTTCCTCTTTTGCTCCCTGGCTTCTCATGTAAGCAGATCTGCTCTGTCACACATTCCCCATTGCCATCCCTCACCTCCATTAGAGGCACAAAGCAGTTGTCCACCTGATTTTGGATGGAAACTTTAAAACTGCAAGCCAAAATAAAACTTTTCTCCTTACAAGTTAGTTATCTCAAGTAGTCTGGCAGAATGACAGAAAGCTAATACAATGATCCTTAAAAAAAGTCACCTCCTCCTAAACTATTCAACCATACACATGCTTTGAAGTGAATGTTTAAATTTCTTTGTCATTAATTTATAGATGGCTAATTTTCTCTTCTGTGATAGAAAAATAATGACACCAAATGTTATATTTTAAATGCCCTATAAGAGATTAACTAGAGTTGCATCTAACCTAGCAATCATTTTTCTAAATTTAGCCATCTTGGGTTGGGTTGTAGTCAATTCTCAGCACCACAAAATTAAGTAGTTAATTTAGTGATCTTATTTCACCATTTCACTTTGTTTGCATTCATTATAACAAACTTAAGTTTTTCAAATACTCTTTGAAACCATTTTTTGATTCCTTTGTTAATGAGATAAAAATATGTATTCAATAGGTCTTTGCATAACAGTTATGTTTTTAACATTTAGACAATTAGGTGATGACAGATATACACAAAGTGGACAGAAGGTGCAAGGAAAGGGAGGTGATGCAGAAGAGACTTGAGATCTGGTAAAGACACCTAAGTCCTTTTTGTTTGTTTTACAGTGCTGGGGATTGAACCCAGAACCTCATGCGTGATTGGCAAGAACCCTACCACTGAGCTACATCCCCAGCTGAGTCTTGATGTATTAATAGCAATTGGACCAATTCTGGAGGGGAAAAGGAAGGAGGCTTCTAGTCACAGCAAGTCTCAAAGGGGAAGGAGCATTGTGGCATGGTGTAGATGGTGCCAGGAGAAGAGACTGAGAAGGGGGCAGAGGCCAGATCCTGAGCCAGGCAAGTCATGCTAATGAGCTGGAGCCTCCTGCATGAAACTAACAAGCCTTAACAGAATTTTTAGCAAGTCAGGTGTAGTGGTGCACACTTTTGTAATCCTAGCAGCTTGGGAGGCTGAGGCAGGAGGTTCACAAGTTCAAAATCAGCCTCAGCAACTTAGTAAAGCCCTAAACAACTTAGTAAGATCCTGTTTCTAAATTTAAAAAATTAAAAAGGGCTGGGGATGTGGCTCAGTGGTTAAGTGCCTCTGGGTTCAATCCCTGGAGTGACATAATAAGATGGATTTGTGGTTTAGGAAGAGCAGTTTTGTGTGGAGAATGCATGCCCAGGTAGAAGAGAACCCAAAGATAAAGACATGAATAAAGTCAGTGGCATTGTGATGAGCAGGCACAGAATGATCTGGAATAAATGGGGCATGTCAATAGCTTGCATGAGGGAGTGAACAAAGAGAGGTAGCAGGTGAGCAAGGGTTTAAATAATATTTGATAACTGATTATGGGGTGACAAGGAGAAGGAGTGGCTGACCTACATAAGCAACGATCTCTGCTCTGGGCACAGAGATGCATCACTCCTATTGTGAGGATGCCAGGGACAGCAGGTAGCAGCTACATATATTTCCAGCAAGTGAAACATGGAGGAGGGCAAGGAAAAGTCCTTAAATTCCTAACTTTTCACAGGGTTTACACACATTGTAGAATAAATCCTTTGTTTGCCTGGGTCATCCAAATTCTACCCTTTCTTATAAAATGTTTGCCCACCCAACCTGACTTGATTCAGTGAGGCCCTAAGCAACTCTGCAAGCTTCTGTCTCACAATAAAAATACAAAAGGGCTGGGGATGTAGCTTGGTGGTTGAGAGCCCCTGGTTTCAATCCCTGTACCAAAAAAAAAGAAAAAGAAAATCTGGAACATCAATAAAGATGACTGTAGAACTACAGAAATACAGTTGAAGTCTTTGTAGATCAATTAGGAACTCTGTGTAATTGCTAACAGAGAAAATGAGAGTTCAATTGAAATACAAATTCAGATACCCAGATGTGATGAGGTAGATGACTAACAAAGATAATCAACAGATAACAATGAATAGGTTGATGTAGAAAGGGAATCCCAACAGGGCCATTCCACTTGGAAAAGCTGAGTAAAGGGTGAGTGCCCTTTAGGGATTGCAATAAACCCATTTTGTCAGAAGGAAATAGAAATTAACTGCAGAACCACACTATGTAGTTTACTTTTAATTTCTTGCATATATAGCCATACAGAAAGTCACTACTTAGTAACTTCACAAAAAGATGAAATATCTAATATCTGTGTATATAATTACATAATAGTCTATATATAATTACTCATTAAAACAATCCCAATAAGTCATATATTAGTATTCAGAATATATGAAAGTAAGGATTAGAGAAGTAACTTTCTCAAGTTTACACAATCCTGTATGACACACGTGCGCAAGCGCATACACAGTCACATGTAGTTAATTATGGGGATACATACAGAGAAATGAGTCATTAGGAAATTTCATTGTTGTACAAACATCACAGAGTATACGTACATGAACTAGGATGGCTACAATTTCACTAAATAACAACAATCTATGGGACCACAATGACTATGCTAACATTGACTGAAATATCATTATGTGTGTGTATGTGTGTGTACACTAGGGTTATTTATATATTTGTGTGTGTCTAAGTGTGTGTGTACCCTCTATAATCCCCTACTTTCCCAAGTTTGACAGTACCAGTGAATATGATGGGATACCACTTCTATGATCAGGTTTCTAATCAGCTGACTTTGATTTGATTAAAAGGGAGATTATTGGGGATGAGACTGACTAATGAGGTAAGCCTTTAAAGATGATTAAGTGTCAGAAAGATTATTGAAGGAGCAAACTGCAACACATGGCAAGGACCTCAGAGTGGTCTCTAGGAACACGAAGCAGTAACCGTGTGACAGGAAGTAAAAGTATGGGACCCTTAGTCATAGGACAACAAAGAAATGAATTCTGGCAAGAACTTTGTTAGTCAGTTTTCTGTGCTGTAACAAAATGCCGGAGAATCAACTTAAAAGGAACCTTAAGTCTCAGAAATTGCAGTCCATGGTCACCTGACCTGCTTGCTTTGGGCCTGCAGTGGCACAGTACTTCACAGTGTCAGGAACACATGGTAAAGGCGGTCTGTGCACCTCATGCCATCTGGGAAGCAAAGTGAGAGAGAGCAGGGCGAGGATTCTAGTATTCCCTTCAAGGGCATCCATCTACTCAATGACCTAACTTCTTTTAAACAGGCCCCAACCCTTAAGGTTCTACTACTTCTCAATAGGACCACAGGCTGGAGATCAAGCCTTTAATATATGGGTTTTTGGCATTTAAGACCCAAACCCTATCAGTTGAGGAAGTCTGGAAGTGTCTCGTAGAGTCTCCACGAGTATGAAGTCAGCAGATACCTTGATTTCAGCTTCATGAGACCCTCAGCAAAGGCTGTAACTAAAATGTCCCTGACTCCAGATGCACAGACACCAGTGTAAAACACTTGTGTTGATTTAAACCACTAATTTTGTGCTAATTTACTGTGTAACAGTAGGAAACAAATTAGAAATAACCTCAGAGCATCATTCCCCTGCCGAGCAGAGGTGAGATCCACTTGTTTCCACTTGCAGCAGAAATCAGTCTCCACACCACCATTGCTCAAGGCTAAGGGTCCGTGCTCACTTCTGTGTGGCAGCTCCCGAAATATAATTCATTACATTTTTTTAATCTTTTTTTTGAGATATGGTCTTGTTATGTTGCCCAAGTTGGCTTCAAACTCCTGAGCTCAAATGATCCTCTTGCCTCAGCCTCCCAAGCTGCTGGCACTATTGGAACATGCCAATATGCCTTGCTTACTTTTTTTTTATAAATTGAAAAATTTTTGTTTTTCTAATTATAAAAATGAATTAGTACATATTAATTGAAAAAATCAAATTTCAGAAATCTATATGAAAAACATTTTTAATTCTAGAGCTAATCACTGCTAATAAACTTCTTTAAAAATATTTTTAGTTGTAGATGGACACAATACCTTTATTTAATTTATTTATATGTGGTTCTGAGGTTTGAACCTAGTGACTCACACAGGTTACCCAAGCACTCTACCACTGAGCCACAACTCCAGCTCTAAACTTTTTCTAGTTTTAAAAAGCAACATATTATTAATTACTTATAGTCTTTTTATGCTAAAGTTTCATGAATAAATATAAATATCTATCACTTTCCAAACTATGTCCTACACATTCTTCAAGATATTAATGTTTCAAGAAAAAGAGTGTTGAGTTCAAGTAAGTTTGAAAAAAACTGCTTATGATATTTGCTTCTTGGAGAAAAATAGAAAAATTTGAGGAAACCTGGCAACAAATAGGAAAATATTTTAATAAAAAAATTTTGTAGTTGTAGATGGATAGCATGTCTTCATTTGTTTATTTTTATGTGGTGCTGAGGATGGAACCCAGTGCCTCACATGTGCAAGGCAAGTGCTCTGCTAAGACTCAGCTCAGAAAATATTTTGTTATTTAACACAAAGTTAGTTCCCACCAGTCTCAGCCTCTTGCACATCTTTTTATTAATATTAATTCAAACCATGGACACATGTAAACCACTCTGGGATAAAACAAGGTAATATACATATCTTTCATTAGTTTCCTAGAGCCTGAATATTGAATTAAATTATGTTTAATTTAAAATCCATGTTTTTGGTCTCAGTGAGTGCATAATTAATTCCTATGATAAACTGTCAACATAATGTAACAAACTCTTAAAATTAATTTATTTTATAAAAAGGGAGGAAAAAAAGCAAGAACCATGTAAAGGACTGTGATGTACCTCAGTGGTAGAGTGCTTGTCTAGCATGCTTGAGGTCTGGGTTCCATTCCCAGAACCATGAAAATAATACTTTTATGATTCTCCACATCAAGGGACCAGATCTCAGAGTAGCATTATTATTTTTTTTTTTTTTTAAAAGGAGGGAGGGAGAGAGAGAGAGAGAATTTTAATGTTTATCTTTTAGTTATCGGCGGACACAACATCTTTGTTTTGTATGTGGTGCTGAGGATCGAACCCGGGCCCGCACACATGCCAGGCAAGCGCGCTACAGCTTGAGCCACATCCCCAGCCCTCAGAGTAGCATTATTAAATATTATTTACAGTGCTGTATTTTTAGCACAGCATTTTAACTGGAGTTTTTAAAAACTGGCATATAATTGGAGAATAATCAGAGAAATGGCAGGTTCATACTGGCATTTATAAAAAGTGCAATCAGACATTTCTGCATAGGTATGGAAGGCAAAACCAGAATCATCAAAACATGGTTGAAATAGGCAAAAGGTCTTTGGCTCAAAAAAGGATATAATTTTTGAAAAAACGACAGCAACCTATAAATGGGTCTGCCAAGACCAAGTAGCAGTAAAGTCTCCACAATCTGCTTATGCGGATTTCTGAAACTCAAGAAAAAGACTTGTGTATTTTCACAGAAAGGGTCGACTTTGGAAGTCAAAGTGTTTAGGCAAGCAATGACTGCACAATGAGTGCAAAGCAAGCTGTAACTCTGTACAGCAAACTCGTGCAAGTTCAAGGCTTGGAAGGCACAGAATCTTTGGGACTCTTGTGCATCACCTATTTGCAACAGCAACACTGCAACATGCAAACCAACAGCGGACAGATCGAATTTAATGGAATGCATATCTCACGCGATCCTTTAGGCCTAGTCCTAACAAATGGCATTTCGAACATCGTCACCTTACCCACAGTAGGTTACTGTCCTTATTTTACATATTCACACTGTTGTGTGCACACCAGAGCCTGTTTGTTTCTAAAGCTATGTCCTTCCTCCGCATCCGACGGTCCAGGTAATCTGTCACTTTTTCTAGTATCGGAGAGGAGCGAGATATTAGCTCTGTTAGCTATGGAGCATATTCCACTTGTTCAGTTCAGGATTCGGGGTCCAGGGCCCTCTCGGTCTCAGGACGGGCCCATCTTTGTAACTGCTAAGGGCATCAAGAATCCTTCATTTGGTGGGCTGACGCCAAACCAATACCATGGAAGCGGTAACTACAAACCACCGGCAACCTGCGCCTCACCAACAGGCGGACACACTCCCAAAGCAAAAATGAAGTCACCCGGGGCCCCGGGGATGACGCACTTCCGGCGCGCTGCGCAGTGCGGTCATCCAGGAGGCCTGCGCAAAGGGAGGCGGGGCCAGGGATGGGCGGGGCGTTGCTGGAGGCAACCTGGGCGCCTGCCGATCTCCAGGCGGGAGTGGATCGCTGGGCGGGGCCTGTA
>NW_025999930.1:1730311-1751286 GCF_001458135.2 Marmota marmota marmota | reverse complement strand
CAGCCCCGGTTCTTTCTGGCTGAGCTAAAGTCACCCTTAATAGGGGCTTGCCTAGTGACTCCTCGCTTGGCACAACTTAGGCTGTTGAGTGGTTTTTGTCTCAGAAGAGCCGGGCACGGGACAGGGAACCTAAGTAATCGGGGTATTTCAGAGACCTCCATCCCTGCCTCAGTTAGTACAATTTTCGGGGCGCAGGTTCTGCCCAAGCCAACGTAGATAATGTGCAGGGAGCCTGTAGAACCGCACATTTGGCTCAAGCCCCCAAGTAGCCTGCGGAGAAGCTGGCGGTGGAGCCGGGCAGCGCCCTCCTGCACCTTCCGCTTTCTTCGGCGCCGGAGGAGCACGCAGCCCAAGGGAAGCTGCAAATCCCAGGCTGTGCAAGGAGCAGGTTCAGGCCAGGCTCTCCCTCCGGTGATGCTTGAAGTTTAGAAGCCGTTGACAGCAGCCGCACTGGACAGCCTTGACTTCATTGGCCTGGATTCGGCCGATCTTGGGCCTTGTCAGTTGGCGCCTTAGTTTCTTATGGTGGAATTTCTAAGCACAGAGGATCTTTGTCATTTCTTCCAGTCTAAGTTAAAAGTACTTTTTTTTTTTTTTGCGGGGGGAAGGAACTATATAGGACATAAAATTAGAAAATGTTAAAATGAACAGACTCTTGACACCATGGAAAAGTTTTTCTAAAGGAAAATGGGAATTTTATGAAAAAATATATGCTATTACTTTTAGATTTTTAAGCTTACATGTCTAATTTTGCTTTTAGTTAAAAAGTGCTCAATGATTATACGTGCATGTTTGGTGATGTGAATTCCCATTAGTAGAGTTGGGAGGGTGGTGAAGTAGAAGGAGCAGTAAGGAGGATGGAGCTAGCAGAGCTGGTTTCTAGTCCTGGTTCTACTAGAGTAATGTCACTCTGGGCAGAGTATTGACACAGCCTAGCCATTCAGTGCCTAATCTGTATAATGAGGATTTAGTAGTGTTGAAGGCCCCTGTGACTCCTTATTTTTGAAAAAGCATTAGAGATTGCTTGTTTCCAAGGTAGGATTTTGCAGATATGGAAAGCTTGTCTTATAGGGGGAGGTCAATTCTGTAGAATTGGTTTCTCTTGTTTTAATTTTGATTTAAACCAAACTGTCTTTCAATCCCCTAAACAAAACTAAACTACCAGCTCCTCTCTCTTCCTTGAATTGTTAGACAGTAATTACTAATTAGTGGCCAAGCTAGTAATCTGAGAAGTACCTTCCTTCATCTCTTTTCATATGTACAGTGAGCAAAAAGTGCAGCTACTTTTACTAGGTGCTGTTTTTAGGTTTTCACCCTCTCCTCTGCATTCCTATGGTCCCTTTCCTAGACTGACCTCCCTTTTGAGACCCTTACTCATCTCATCCTAAGTCTGCCCTTTACATTACTGTTGAGTAATTTAAATGTGATCACTACTGCTGAAGTTTTTTTTTCATTGACTCCCAATGGCTTACAGGCTAAAAAACTGCCAGGTGGAATCATTATTAACATGGAGATTAAGTAAGCATCCTTGGAATTCCAGTTTCCACCTTTAATACCTGTGTAACTTTGGGCAAATTACATAACCTCTCCTAATAATAGTATTTACCTCATAGTATTTTGAGGATTGCTGAAACCCATCTCCTAATAAGCCCTTAATATTAGATGTTATTCTCAGTGTTTTTACATATATAAATTTTGAGTAGTCAGAAAGTGATCTATAAGCGATCCCCTGAGATTAAAAAAAACCTCAGTTCTCTCTTATTTTTTAATCTAGCCAAGAAGTAGATCCCAACCTAAAAAAGTTAATGTTGCTAATTTTATGTGCTTACAGCAGGAACTTTTGAGGTATGTTTACTCAAAGAAACCTATACTCAATTTATTTCTCCTTCTTTCTTCTTTGGATCCTGATGCTAATCTGCTAATTTGGGGCACAGGTATATTCCTACCTAGGCTGTCTCTGAGGGCAGGTGCATTTGGTATTGATAAACTGCCGTGAATACTGAGTTTTCTTATTTGCTGTAGTTACTGAAATGACAAGTGCTTTTCTGAGTGTATGGAAGCTGGGAAAGCAGTGAATCCCTTTAATCCTAGGTGTTCATGTCTCAGGCCAGCACCCCCAAATTATGTCTTTTTTTTTTCCCTCCCTGCTTGCAGTTTCCTTCTAATATCTCTTCCAGGTTCACTGTCCTACAGCCCCCATAGTTTTGTGTGTTTTGATTTTGCGGTACTGGGAATTGAATCCAGTAGTTCTACCACTGAGCTACATCACCAATCCTTTTTAGTTTTTATTTTGAGACAGGGTCTTGCCAAGTTGCTAAGACTGTCCTTCAACTTGCCATCCTCTTGCCTCAGAAAGTCACTGGGATTATAGGCATGCACCATCATGCCTGGCCAGCTCAGCCCCATGATTTTATTTTATTTTAATATGTTGTAATTTACTTTTAGCTTTATTCCTGGTACACCATGGTTTCAGTTTGTTGGTATTAATAATCATGGGGAATACTGCCTATATACAGAGAATCAACTACTTTTCTTCTATGTCTCAAAGAGATGTAGATACTGAAAAAGATATTGGCAAAGAGATATAATGATCTGAAAAATAAAGGAGTCAAGTATTTCTTCCATGATATCTTTCTGCCTAGAAAAGGGAGGCCTGCATATCAAATAAGTTCTCCTATTTATTGTCTTCTCTCTGCTCTATTCTCCCCTGTTGTGCATTATTAACAAGCATTTTGATTTTTAAAAAACATTTATTTATTTTTTTAGTTGTAGCTAGACACAATACCTTTATTTTATCTATTCATGTGTGGTGCTGAGGATGGAACCCAGGGCCCCGCATGCTCTAGGCAGGCACTTTACCACTGAGCCACAACCCCAGCCCTTGAAATGTTTTATCAGAATTATTTGTATTATCATTGACTGTAGATTTTCTAATATGCATAGTTTTCACAGCCAGATAAAGGAAAAGTTCTTTCAGGTTCATTTATTCTTGGGCATCTGATGAGAATTATGATTTGTTGCAAAGAAAATCCACTAAATTTAGTGGAATATTTCAGGGTGTTCATAGACTCCAAGAAGCCAGTATTTGGATATCATATAAGAGCACTGATGTGGAAGCTCACAAGACTGGTGACATCTAATGTCTCGTGAGATGATTTTCCTTAGATTGTTCCAGGAAGTTCCTGTGATGGTTAATGTTTTTTCAGAATAAGAATACTGGTGAAATGGAGGAGCAGCTTTTATTTTTAAAAATGACTAAAATGGTGACATTTTTTGGTTGTAAAGAAGTGAAAGGATCTAGGGACATATTAAGGGAAAAAAAGGGTAATGATGAACTTTTGATCTTTAACACTGTTAGGAGCCAGAATGATAAAATAGTACTGGAATATTGGCACAGCCAAACTCTGTAAATAAATTAAAGCAAAAAACCCAAAACATTTATAAGCTGTTGATGTATAGCAGTTTGTGGAGTGAATATGCATTATAGCAGAAACATTTCAATTTCACATTTAGAATTATTTAGATCTTTAATTTGCCGTCATTAAGCCTGTATTTTTTCCTGGAAAAGGCTTGTTGTTACTGTTGTTTTTCCACCTGAGTGGGTGATTTTCTTATAATTGAATTTTTAAGTTCTGTATATATTTGGGATGCAGGTCCTTTGTGATGTTTTGCAAATACCTTATTTCTAGTGTGTGGTTCATCTTTTCATTCTCTGAGCGGTGTCTTGAGTAGAAGTTTTAGATTGTGATGAAATTTGTCAACTTGTTCTTTTACAGATCATGTATTTGGTCTTATCTTTAAGAAACTCTTGCCTAATCCAGTAACACAAAGACTTGGAAACAATTGATTTTTTTCAGAAATTAGAAAAACATTTAATGAAAAAAAATCTTCAATGAAGTCCACATAAATCTTTCAAAAGTAGAATTGAAGCAACAAATTTGTATTGGGAAAGAAGCATAAAGATTTTTGTATGTTGATCTTGTATTCTTCGACTTTGTTGAATTAAATTGTTCTAATAACTTTTCTGGATTCTTTGGTATTTTCCACATGTAGGGTCACATCATCTGCAGATAAAGGATAGTTTTACTTCTTCCTTTCCAATTTTGATGGCTTTTTTTTTTTTCTTGTCTAATTGCTCTGGTTAGAATTTCCAGTACAATATTGAATAATAATGGTGAAGCTGCAAGACATTCTTGTCTTGTTCATTATATTAGGAGGAATATTTTAAGTCTTTGATCCCTATGTTAACTGTAGGGTTTTTAAATATATGCCTTTTATGATGTTAAAAAAAGATGACTTTTACCTCTAGTTTTTTGTGTGTTTTGATCACAAAGCATGTTGAATTTTATCAGATACCTTTTCTCCATTATGATTTTAATATGTTGAACATCTTTACATTCCAGGATTATATCTCACTTGGTAACAGTGGATAATCCTTGTAATGTGCTGTTGGATTAGGTTTGCTTGTATTTTGTTTAAGATTTTTACATCAGTATTCGTAAGGGACTTGGTTTGTAGTTTTCTGGTAGTATTGTTTCGGTTTTTTGTTTGGCTTTAGAATTGTAGTAATGCTGGCCTCATAGAATGAGTTAGGAAGTGATTCCTCTTTTGTTTTTCTCAAGTTTATGAGAAGGATTCTTCTAACATTTGGTAGAATTCACCATTGAAGCCATCTGGTCCTGGACTTTGTTAAGAGGTTTTTGATTACTGAGTCAGTCTTCTGTTATAAGTCTATTCAGATGCACTATTTTTTAATGATTCGGTTTTGGTAAATTGTGTGTTTCAAAGAATTTGACCGTGTCATCTAGGTTATCTAGTTTATAATTGTTATCCAGTATACTGTTGTTGATAGTATTTTCGTATTCTTTATATTTCTGTGATTGTTGGTGGTAATTGGCCTACTTTTATGTCTGACTCTGTGTGTGTGTGTGTGTGTGTGTGTATCTTTTTGTTGTTGTTGTTAATCTAGCTAAAATTTTGTTGATATTTTTAAATGACCACTTCTTAGGTTCATTGATGCTGTTTTACTATTCTCTTATTTATCTATGCTTTAAACTTTTCCTATTCCTTCAATCTACTGATTTCAGTTTGGTTTGCTTTGCTTTTTCTCTTCCTTAAGTTGTAAAGTTATGTTATTGATTTGAAATCTTTCTGCTTTTTAAAAGAAGGCATTCATAGCTACAATAATCTCTCTTCGTTCTACCTTTTGCTGCATCCCATAATTTTAGTTTTTGTTGTTTTTATTATTTGTCTCTAAGAATTTTCTCTTTTTTTTTTTTTTGAGATGTAATCTGTGTTGCCAAGGCTAACTTTGAATCCCTGGGTTCAAGTGATCCTTCTGCCTCAGATTCTCAACTAGCTGGAATTATAGGCAAGTGCCATCACAACCAACTTTTAAGTATTTTCTAATTTCCCTTGTGATTTCCTTTTTGACCTATTTTTTGTTTGGTATGTTGTTTAAATTATACATATTTGTGAAATTTCCAGTTTTTCTTCTATCTTTGACTTGTAGCTTCATTCCTTTGCGATTGGAAAAGATGCTTTGCATGATTTCAGTATTTAAAATTTATTGAGACTGTTTGTGGCCTGATATATGATCTACCCTACACAATGATGTGCATTTCAGGGGTTTCTGTATTCTTTGTTGGGTGGAATGTTGTTTATATGATTGTTAGATATAGGTGGCTCTTATTGTTATTCAAGTTCTGTTTCCTTACAGGCATGCCCTAGATATTCTTTTTTTTCTGGTACTGGGAATTAAACCTAGGGGCCCTTTACACTGAGCCACATCCCAGCGTGTTCCCTCTTTCTCTCTCTCTTTTTGGAGATTAGGGTATCACTAAATTGCTGAGGCTGACCTTGAACCTGTGATCCTGCTGCCTCAGCTTAATGAGTGTCTAGTTACAGGTAAGCAGCACCTCACCTGGCTGATTCCAGTTGATGTAGAAAAGTTTCTTCATTTAATTCTTTCAGTATTTGCTTCATATATTTTGGGGTCTTTCATTTGATGTATTTTATAATTGTTTTTTTCTTGATGTACTCACCTCTTTATCATTTTTTGGTGGTGTTTTTAATTTCTTAATAGTATTTAAAAATTTTTAAAAATTGTTGATGGACCTTTTATTTATTTATATGTGGTGCTAAGAATTGAACTCAGTGCCTCATGCATGCTAGGCAAGTGCTCCACCACTGAGCCACAACCTCAGCCCGTCTTAATAGCATTTTCAAAATTAAACCACTTTACTCAGGTCTGATTCATTGTAAAAAATCTTATATTTAACATATACAATTCGGTGAGTATGAGCTAAGTATATACCTGTGAAACCATAACTACTATCAGGACCACATACATATCCCTCACCTCCCAGAGTTTCTTCCTGCATTATTATTATTATTATTATTATTATTATTATTATTATTATTATTATTTTATTTTTTGTGGTAAAATTATTTAAGATAAGCTCTACTCTCCCAGCAAATTTTAAGTATAGTCATCCCATCGGGGATAGATTCCAGGACTCGTCCCCATTCGCAAATGCATAAGTCCCTTATGTAAAATGATGTTGTATTTGCTGTATATATCTTTCCATTTACTTTAAATCGTCTCTAGATTACTTGTAATACCTAATGCAATGTAAATGCTATAGAAATAGTTATGGTTTACTAATTCGGAAATAGTGACAAGAAAAAAATACTTGGATTTTTTTCACGGGATATTTTCAATCTACAGTTGTTTAAATCCACAGATGCAGAACACACAGATATGGAAAGCTGATGGTATATAATGCTGTATTACTAGCTGTAGGCATGTAGATGTGCTTTATAGTACATCTCTATAACTTATTTATCTTACACACTGAAACACTGATTTCAGATTATCTTGCAAAGCTATTATAATCAAAAATAGCAAATGGGACAGAATAGAGAGCCCAGAAATGAAACCATACATGGGAAAGGGTAGTCTCTTTAATTAATGATGCTGGGAAAATATGTACAATAATGAAATTAGATACTTATTTTACTTATTTATTTAGAGATGGGATCTCACTAGGTCTAGGTTTCCCAGGCTGGGCTCAGGTGATTCTCCCCCCTCAATCCTTCTGAGTAGCTGGAACTACAGGCACATGCCACCATGCCAGGCAAAATATCTACTTTATCTAATGACCCCACCCCATGGTCCTGGGAATCAAACCCAGGGCCTCTCATATGCCAGGTAAGCACTCCACCACTACACTACATCTCTAGCCCTTTTATTTTTATTTTGAGACAGACTATCACTAAATTGCCCAAGCTGACCTCAAACTTGCTACCCTGCCTCAGACTCCAGGATAACTGGGATTATAGTTATGTGCCACCTCATTTGGCTTAACAGTTTTGTGATCTGATATTAGCAAATAACCCTGCTCTCTTTGGGTTTGTTTATGTGGAATATTATTTTCTATTCTTTCCCTTTCTATTTGTGTCTTTAAACCCAAAGCAAGTCTCTTAAAGAAAGCATTACTTGTATCATGCTTGCTTTTAATCCTTTCTGCCAAATTTTGCCTTTTAATTTGAAAGCCTGATACATCTACATTTAAAGCTATTACTGGTAAAGAAAGATAATTTTTTGTAGTGAAATATTTTGGTTTCCTTTTCTTTTCCTTTTATGTGTATATTGAAGATGTTTTATTTATGATTACTATGAAGATTGCATTTTACATCCTAAATTTAGATCAATATAATTTAGATTGATACCAATTTAACTTCAGAAGTATACAGAATCAATGGTAGAGTGCTTGCCTAGCATACATAGGCTCTGAGTTTGATCGCCAGCAAAAAGAGAGAAATAAATCTATAGAATCTACTATATTTCTCTCTCCTTCCCCTTACATCATTATTGTCACAAATTATATCTTTATACATTTGGAGATCCAAACATCAATTAACAATTATTTTTGTGCACTTTTTAAATCTTGTAGGAAATTGAGAGTGGAGTTATGAACCAAAATTACAAAAATACATATTGTATTTTTAGTTCATTGTATATAATATATATGTGCATGGCTATAATGTTTGTAACCTTAGTGATTGTGTTACATTTTTTGCATTGTTTAGATTGCTGTTAATTTATTGGGCTCATTCAGAGCATACTCACTGCAGGGTTTAATGATCCCCCACTCATTACTCAGGGTCTTCCTGATTATCCAATGCTCTGTGAATAATGAGGATTTTGTTTGTTTGTTTGGTTGGTTGGTTGGTTTTGGTTTTTCAGTACTGGATATTGAATCCAAGGATGCTCTGCTTTACAAGGGTTACTCTGCTATATCCCCAGCCCATTTCATTTTTTGAGACAAATCTCTCTAAATTGTCAAGGCTGGCCCTGAATTTATGACCCTCCTGCCTCAGCTTCCTGAATCACTGGAATTATAGGTGTGTACCTTCACGCCTTGAAGTCTGAGTGGTAGAAACATATATAGGCTCATTGTGGCATTTGACCATATCTGGACACTCATAAGATATTTTTCCCCTGGCCTTTGGTTATTTCTTTACATGCATGTGCTTATCAGGACTCGGAATTCCTTGAGGTGAAACCTCTGCAGATTTCTTGGCTTCTCTTCCTCCTTCCCTCTCCTTTTTTTTTTCTCTCTTCCCTCTCTCCTTATTTTTTTCTTTCTGTCTCTCCCTTCACTTCTCTCCCGCTCTCTTTTTCTTTCCCTTCCTTTCTTCCTCTTTAATACCCTGTCCTGCCTTGATCTCCCTGGCCTTTCAGCTGAATCTCTTGGGGAGTCCTCTAAGCTTTGCCTGGGCTCTTCCTTCTGGTACTGGAGCCTGGGAACTCTTGTTAAGGCAGTAAACTTGGGTAATGATAAAGTACAACTTGTCTTCTCACTTCAGATATCTGGGTCCTTTGTTACCTGGCATCTGGTACCCAGAAATCTTTCCTTCCTCACTTTCTACCTCCCTCTCTCCCTCCCTCCCTCCTTTCCTCTCTTCCTCCTTTTGTTCCTCCCTCCCACAGGAGGGTAATCTGGATTCATTTACTTTGTCTTGTTTTGAAGGAGAACTCTGTTTCTTAACATCCTCCATGGTACATAAAACTTTTATTAGTATTTCCAAATAAACCAGTTTTGCCTTTGCTTTACTCTTATTTATTTACATTTCCTGTTATCTTTAGTTTTTCTAACTTATTGAAGGTTTATTTTGTAATTCTTTCTGACTTAAGATAGAGGATTAAGTCAAATGTTCAGACTTCTTCTAATATCCACTTATATAAATTTCAAATTAACAGTTGTATTTTAACTGAAGTGTTTTGATGTGTATCTTTATATTTTTATGTAAATGTAACCAGTCTTTTATTTATTACCAAGAAAATGCCTAAATAACCTCTCTAGCTTTACTTGCTTAAAAAAAAAAAAAGTTGTCTTTCTTTAGCTTAAGAAGTTACTTTTTTAAAATAAAAATTAGTATTTCAGCCTCAGTGTCACTGCTTCATTTCATACTCAGTGATTTTCTCCCCTTTCTTTACTTCTAAATGGGCCCATAATTTTATTGAAAAAAATGTCATGACTGTGACATTCATTAAGGTAGAAAGGAAGGGGCACTTCCTGGCAAAGGCACGGGATCCTCTGGAAAGTTCTTTCGACCTTTCCCTCTTCACTCTGATTGGTGTGCTTTCCAGGTTCTTTTTTGCTCTCTTTTGAAATAGTCTCTTCTTTTCTAGGACCTATATTATTTATGTAGTATTAGACCTTTCTATTGAAGCAGAGTAACATAGAACCAAAAAACCTGAGTGTTTTCCTACTTTTATCATTTAATCGCCCTTAAATGAGTGGTTCTCACTTCCTTCGTATAATTTTTGGAATTTTTTTCAGAAATTGTGAATATTATTATATTTACAAAGTTCTGAGGGAGGTTGATATGGTTTTTACTAGCCATAATTCATCCATTCTTATGATAGCTGTAAAAAGTAGGTGCAGTACGTTACGTATTTGACTAGAGATAAACAAGAGCATGGAGATAACTTATGTGCTAAAAATAGCCAGGCTGACTATGGTGGTGCTGGGGCTTTCCTCATATCTACGTTCCAATCTAATTTTTACTTGACAGCTCAGTTCCTCATGTTACAGAGTTGAATACACAGTCAAGTTGGTTTTTCCTGTTCCTCAGTGGAGGAAGGGAAAAAAACTCCTGCGTTGCCTGAGCTTTGTCTCTTGTTCTTTGTGTGCAGTGACAGAGATGGCATCATCTTATCGTCAGTCATGCTTGAGTAGCTCCACTCTACTACATCGTCTCTTGCTAACTTGGGTCAGTCCAACAGGAGATCTGAAGAAAAATGTAGTTTGCTTCATGATCATCGATTACTATACATCTAATTTCTACATTTTGAAAGTAGCAAAAGTTCAGTTAAGATTATTTACACATTAGTAGTTCTTTGTGGACAGATCCATGGAGTACTAAAGTACCTGTTCCTCTGCAGGTAAGATAATGTGATACCGTAAAAGTGTGAAAACCTCATGTAGGATCTGGTCCTGTAATATGATGTTCCCTAAAGAAAAATAGTGGCTTTGTGTTTTTAATTAGCCAAATCCTGACATATGAGTATATACTATGATTGATGGGTCATGAAATACAGTCATAAGATGATACTTGGTATGAAAAGGAGAGACTTTTTAGTATTAGGATTTTTGAATGTTGCTTTAGAGAAATCTTCAATTCTTAAATCTCCATTCTTTTGTAGTATATTCCAGGGGTGGTTAAACCTATATGGAAGCTGACACTTAATATACGTACAAAAAAGCTCATGCCTTTGACCTAGCAGTTCTACTTCAGGGAACTTATCCTAAAACAATATTTGAACAAGACTTGACAGGGATAGGTGCAAGATGAGTATATATTGATCATAATAAGCATGAAATAGTATCTGTAACTTCAGAGTAACCTTATGAAATAATGTGGTACATTCATGTGTTGGAATATTATTAAGCTGCTGTTAAAAATGATGAAGCAATTATATACTATGTTAGTCAAATTTTCTTCTCTGTGACCAGAATACCCTGTAAGAACAACTTACATATTTTGGCTCACAGTTTCAGAAGTTTAGTTCAGGTTAGGCTGACTCCATTGCTTTGGGCCCAAGGTGAGGCAGAACATCATGGTGGAAGGGCATGGCAGAGGAGAACTACTTACCTTATGGTGACCAGGAAGCAGAGGGAGAAAGGGGAAGATGCAACAGAGAAGATGAACTCTTTCAGAGTAGCAATCCACTTCCTCCAGCCATAGCCCCTCTGTCTATAGTTACTACCTAGTTAGTGCAGTCAAACTAGGGTGGACTGATTGGGCTACAGCTCTCTCACAATCTAGTCATTTCACCTCTGAACATACCTGCATTAACACAAGCTTTTGGTAGACACTTCATATACAAACTATAATATATGCCTATTGATATGAGTATTATAAATATATTTATGTGTAAATTGGCTGTATAATAATGTCATCCCATTAGCATTTATATATTTGAGTAGTTTAGATTTTGAGTGCCCCTCACTATTGGGAAATGGTGGAACCTTTAGTAGTTAGGGCTTGGGGCGTGCCCTTAAAGGGAATATGGTGACCTGGGCCCCTTCCTGTCTCTCTCTTTGCTACCTGATTTCTATAAGGTGAGCGGCCTCCTCTGCTACAGGTGCCACAATGATGTGCTGCATTGCTGCAGGCCCCAAAACAATAGACCAATGGACCGTGAACTTAAAACCTCCCAAATGAGCCAAAATGAACCTTGCCTCTTTATAATTTTTTTTTAATCTGAGGTGTTTTGTCACAGTAATGAAACACTGACCAACACAGCTTTCAGTCCCAAGCATTTCAGATAAGAGATACTCAACATGTATTTATTCTTTATCTTTTGCAGTGATGGGCTTCCTAATTTTAGCATTCAGAGTGTATATGCTGTTTGTATGTTCTCTTAGCTGTATCTGCACCCTGACTCTTACAACACCTATCACTGCCTTAGAGGAAAATTATAGCTATTAAAGAAGTATGAACTGAAAGATTATAGTATAGTAAGAGTATTTCCTTTATTTTTAAATACAATGTTATTACATAGTGATCATCTTAGTATTTTCTCCGAAAAAAAGGCATTTTTACTTTACTATATTATTTGTATCTGGACTAATAACACGCTGCCACTCCTCCTCCTTTAAAAAAAAAATTCTCCTCTCATAAAAAGCAGCTGATTCATTCTAAATGAAGTGGTCATGTTGTCTGCCCTTCAGTTTGGCCACCAGTAGAAAGGATATGGCAGAGAGGAGAAGCATCCAGGCACTGCATGTGAAGAGAAGCGAGTCTGTCCTTTTGCTTTTGCTTTCATACTTGCAGCTTGCTGGTGTTTACTGTGTACTTTGATCTTTGAGTTGGGGATCATGTGTGGAATGAATGGGAATAACTTTCAACTTTATGTTTTCCCTGTGTATAGCAGTTGACTTGATTGAGAAAAGCCAGGTGCCCTAGTTCATCTGAGCTTTTCAGGTATATTTGAGAAAGTAAATGAAGAGATTGGTGGAAACTGCCCTATTACCCAAATGCTGTTGCCAAACTCAGTGTGAGGAACTAGTGAGTGGGTTAAGGTATGCATTTTGCTTTGTTTGAGGGACTGGCTACCTTTGACTCCTGTCACCACTTATTCAGGTTCCTGCAGTGCAGGCTGTCTACCACTCATATGTGCTGATTCTGTTTGTGGAGAATCAACTCTATATGAAAAGAAGTAGAGTTGAATGTTTTTTTCTGATATGCAGAAGCTAATCCAAAATAAGTGGGGGGTGAGGAAAAGAGAAGAAAGATCAGTGGTGTAGACAAAGGCGAATAAAGAAAGGGAGGAGAGATGGGATAGGGAAAGATAGTAGAATGAATCTGCCCTTACGTTACTGTGCATGATAAATATACCCCAGTGAATCACCATCATGTACATCCACCAGACACTAATTTAAAAAACAAAACAAAACAAAAAAAAAACTTTAATTAGCAGGAAGATCAGTAGAGTAGAGGGAAGGGACCAGGGGAAGGGAGGAGAAGAGGGAAGGGAAAGTAGTGGGGACTGAATTGAAACAAATTATATTTCATGCTTTTATAATGTCAAAATAAATTCTATTGTATAACTAAAAAGAACCAATAAAAATAGAAAAAAAGAATAAACGGTCTGAATAGAAAAGGTTACTTTTAAGACTAAAAAAAAGAAAAGAAAAGTAGTACAATATAAGAGTAACACACATTCTGAAGGTGAGTGACTATCTTGATGTAATGCCAGCTCAGTCAATCATTTATTGTTTGAGTTGAGCAATTTATTTAATAGTTTCTAACTCAGAAGGCTGTAATCGGATAAAATGATAGCATATACCATGTGCTTTATTAGGGCCTAGCATTACATGTGTAGCTGCTGTTACAGAATAATTTTCTGGCTATTACTCAGGGTCCTTTTAATACTGTTGCTAGCCTAGGTCTTTTCCTTTAGAGTGTATATTTCCTTTTGTAATTTTACATTCCATGACATGAGAGCAGGAATCGCTTCTGTTGCTCACCATTGTTCTTGCTTAGCTGATATTTAGTAGAGCTCAACAAATATGAGTTTATTACTTGCAGCTGAATAGTTTTATTCTCAGAGATCATTGATAGAGATAGGAATATTTACAGAAATTATTATTGGCCTCTTGGATTGCTTTAAGTTGGTTTTTCATTGGTTTAGTTTAAGAAGTTGTCAATTTTGAATATTTAACGTATTCTTAATCTTTCCAATGTGATAGACATGCCATTTATTTTTTTATCTGGGGTGGGGGATACGAAGGATTGATCTCAGGGGCACCCAACCACTGAGCCACATCCCTAGCCCTATTTTGTATTTTATTTAGAGACAGGGTCTCACTGAGTTGCTTAGCACCTCATTGTTGCTAAGGCCTGTTTTGAACTCTGATCCTCCTGCCTCAGTGTTCTGAGCCGCTGGGATTAACAGGTGTGCCTCACCATGCCTAGCTAGACATGCCATTTATTTAGGCCTTTCGAGGTGAGAAAAATTTTAGACTTTGTAGAAAAGTTAGATTAACTTAAGAGGTAACCAATAAAGTTGTTTTTTCCTGCTTGTACTCCAAAACTGTTATTAGGTAGGAGGAAGAAAAGAAGAATCTTCTGGTATGATCATTTTTGTTGTTGTTCATTTTGTTTTGTTTTTGGTGCTGGGGATTGAACCCAGTGCCTTGTATATGCTCTAACCCTGAACTACATCGTAGCCCACATTGATTTGCTTTTTTAAAACTATGTTCTTTATTCACATTAATATTTTTTTAAAAAGCTTTCTGATTAAGAATTCTTTTTCTAGAGCACTTTACTAACCAGATAGATAAAAAGGATATAGGTGAAAGGTAGCAAATATGTGAATGGTGAAAATATTGACAGTTCATAGTGAAATATATTTTTCATATGTAGTTTCCGTAGTAATACAGAAATTATTATGAATCTTGTGGCAGTACTGGTTTGGATTAGAATATACTTCAAAAATTTTATACTTTTTCCTTACATGACTGGATATCCCATGAATGTGTGTTTAAAATTGTGGTAAAATTCACATAACACAAAATTTATCTTAAAGTGTACCGTTTTTTTAAGTGTACAGTTCAGTGGTGTTAAGCATTTTCTCAGTGTTGTGCCACCAATCTCCAGAATTTCTTAATGTTGCAAAACTGAAACTCTAAACCCATTATGCCTGTTCCTTATTTCTCCCTCAAACAATGACAACTTATTTTCCCTTTCCCTCAGCCCCTGGCCACTCCTCTTCTACTTTCTGTTTCTTTGAGTTTCACTTCTTTAGATAGCTCATGAAAGTGGAACCACATAATGTCTTTTTTGTGACTGGCTCATTTTACTTAACATAATGTGCCCAGAGTTCATCCATGTTGTGGCATGTTCTGTGTGCTTATATAATAAGTCAGATGACCCACCCTCCTCTATTCCTTCACACCACTGTTGCTGTGAACTGTTTATGTTTTTAAAGTCTGGCCTTCAAAATGTGATTTCACAGTAGTTGTTGCCCTTTCTGACCACAAATGTCTATAAACACATCCACTCTATAAAACAATATAAAATGGTGTTTTTATGAAGAAGAATATATTCTTTTCATCTCTCAGATTTATCATTGACATGTGCAGTGAAAGAAAAGATTAGAAAGCTACAAAAGGGGCCTCATGAAGTCTTAATCTTTATCATGAGGACAGAGGGGGTTTGTAGCACTTAGTTGCCACATAAAACTTAGTGACTTGAATCTGCCCACGCTGATAACGGTCTGTTGGGGTAGCAGTTTGGGTGGGGCTCAGGTGGGGATTGGGCACTGGTCTTGCCTGTGGTTTCTAGGGCTTCTGCAGTCATCTCAAGGCTTAACTGGAGTGACAAGTGAACATGGCCTTGTTCCTGGGTCTGGCGGTTGGTGATGCCTGTGAAGCTAGCTGGTCTGAACAGGGAAAGCCTGGGGTGCTCTCAGCCTCCTTGGTTAGAAGAAATTTCCTCACACGTTAGGCTTGAGGAACTCGAAAGGCCTAAAAGTTCAGGAGCCATGTTTTCACTTCTTTTGTTCAGAGCAAATTGTTGAACCAGCCCAGAACTGGGAAAGAGAGAAATAGACTACACTTTGGTTTTTTTCCCTCTTGGTGTTAGAGACCACACTTAGGGATTATCGCTAGAGAATGAAATGTAAAACACACTCTATCACTGAGATGCACCCCCAATCCTAGACTACCCTTTATGATAGAATCAGCCCCAGAGTTAGATTGTGACAAGGTGTGATAGGAACAGGAAGAATTTTTAGCTTAGTTCTTTACAGTCTTCCATAGGAGTGATAGGATGATATTTGTATTTTCAGAAAGATGACTTGAGTGCAGCGTCAACAAAGATTTGGAGGGAACAAGGGGTATGGCAGGGTTAAGAGGCCATGGACTGAATCCTCTGAAACCGTGAGCCAAGGTAAACTTCTTCTAAGTTCTTGTCAGGCATTTGGTCACAGTGATGAAAAGCTGACTAATACAAGTACCAATCATATTTTTCACCCATATGACTAGGAAATTTTTAGTTACAAACTACTTAATTGAGAATTAGATTACAGAGTTAAGAATTGCCTACTTCTGTCTAGCCAGAATGTTAAAGCACACATATGTGTGTGCATCTTTTTGTAATCCGGTGTTCTATGTATTATGTAGTTCATATGGAAAATCATTACTTTCTTAATTTATTTACCCAAAAGATCAAACTTAGAAGTTCTTAGTCATTCTTTGTAATGAGTTAAACAGTTCACATTTGGATGTTAATAAATTGACTGCTTTCCAATATAAAATTTATATCCAGATTTTTTAAATTGATGTATTTGGTAACAATGCCACCACAATTTTCCCAGCATTCTAGTAGTAATGATTCGTTGACATTTATTAAAATATTGTGGAGTACACACTTCAATTTCTTGGGAACAAATGTACTTTCTCCTTTTTCATGTAGATGAAATGCCTAAAACAGTCACTGAAAATTGGTTTCTAAACAGTAGTGTGTGGTAGATAAGTGCCAGTTCTGAAGGAATACCAAAGAAATTATAAATAAAATCGTACAACAAAGCCTAAGATAAGTCCATTCTGGGAATCATAATCTTCTGTAAGTTTTTGTCTTTGTCGTTGATCTTCCCAACTTAAAAATTTTTCTGATGGACGTTTTTACACGAAAATTGCAAGTGTCCCCTTCACATATTCTCCCTCATCTTCAATAATCATCACTTTTTGCCCTTTCTTCATTTAATCTGCTACTCCTACTTCTGATTTATTTTGTCATTTTTTAAGTTTCTGTTGTTTTAAAACTAGATTTGAGACATCATCTCATTTCTTAAATAAATACATTAGTATCTATTTCTGAGAAATAAGGACTTAAAATCTAACTTTAATACCACTAGTACAGTGAATGTAACTCTAGAATCATCTAATGCCCAGTTCGTTTTCACATTTCCATGACTATCTTAAAATTATCTTGTTTTTTCCAGTTTTAGTCAAAATCCAAAGTTTACTCATTGCTTTTGGGTTAATATTTCTTAAAATTTTTAAATTTATATATTGTGGTTTTCACTCTCCCCACTTTACTCATACCACTTCATTGTTGAAGGAACAAGACCATTCATTCTGATTTTTTCATACATTCAGATTTGTGCTAAAATGAGAGAATAGAAAAAAAAGACATTAGTCTCTAAAGAGATCCTTCTTCCGTGCCACTAATATTTTATAGGGGAATGGGAGAATGACTATTTGGAATGGATCATTGAACCTTTCCTATGTGGCATTTATATTCCAGGGGAAATAAACAATAAATTAAAATTATGACATTTGTTTCCTCTAGAAAATGATAGAGCATAACAAGGAGAGAAGGAGTTGTGGGACCCTGCTGGGCATGGTTGGATGCAGTGGGCACCAGAGGGGTAATGGGATCTGATTTACATTGAGACCCATCCCTCTGGCGTGAGGTGAAGGAGCAAAATGGAGTAGGGTCCCATTTAGAAAGCTATCCTGTAATGTAGGCAGGAGACCTAAGGGTTGGATTGGGGGAGAGCTAGCCAGCAAGAGAGGAGCTAGGCCTGATGCCAGTGTTTCTGAATTCAGGAGCTATACACAGGAAGGAGGGACAGAGAGGGTCTCAAACAGGCCTGTCACAGGCAAAGCTGAGTAGTTGTGACAGTTTCCATTCTAGTAAAGGACTAGCAAAACTGGTACTTTTTAAATCTAGTGCTAATAAATGCATTTTTAATCTTTTTTTTTATTTTTAGTTGTTAGGCTCTTAAGTGGGCTTTTTTCTGTTGTTTAAACTTAAGTTTCTGTTGTGAATGTGTTGTTTTACAAATGTCATATAATTTAATTCTTTTTAAAAATACTTATTAGCCAAGGGATTTGCAGTTTTGAATATTGATAGCAGTTGTACTGGCTGTTTTGGGGGAAAAAAGTCAGAACTACAAAAAATAAATAGTAGGGGCTGGGGATGTGGCTCAAGTGGTAGCGCGATCGCCTGGCATGCGTGCGGCCCGGGTTCGATCCTCAGCACCACATACAAACAAAGATGTAGTATCCGCTGAAAACTAAAAAATAAATATTAAAAAAAAAGAACTTTAAAAAAAAAAAAAAAAAAAAAAAAAAATAAATAGTAAAATGAACATTTATATTCCCTTCTTCTAAATCCAGCAGTTAAAATTTTGTGACCTTTGATTTAGAATGGATATATGTACCAGTTTTTCCTAAACCATTTGACAGTAAGTTGCAGACATCAAGAATACCCAGAAATATAAGATTAATGCCACATGATTATCTAATATATAGTTCTTAGTTATATTTCTCCCATTGTTCCCATTTCATGAGAATCCAGTCAAGAAGTACCCATTTTTGTTTTCTTGACTCAAGTGTCTTTAATTTTGATCAGTCTCTTGCCTTTATTTTATTTTATTCAGTGACATTGACATTTTTAAGGAGACCAGGTCAGTTGTCTTGCAGACTCTTCTACAATCTGGATTTGTCTGACCATACAAATATACTTCTACCTTTTGAAGACTTGTAAATATAAGAATGGGAATAGGGTGTGATTTTTTTTTTTTTAAGTCTTCTGAATATCACTTCCAGTTACTACCACATACTAGCAGAACAGTGATTTTGCAACAAGCATTGCCACAGAGTCAAGGACATTACATTGAAAGGGAAGTTTAGATTTCATCTCCAGGAATCACAAACTATAGAAAATATCAGATTAGGTAGAACCTTTATAACAAAATGGAAACAGAAAGCTGAATTTTGTCTTTAGATACTGAGTGTGTTTCCAGATTTAACCTGATTCTTATTGGTTCTCTTCCAATTATGTGCTTCCACTGAGACTTTTGAGCATCTGACCCACATATTCATCTTTCTCATTGTGTAGCTAAGGAAACTTCAGGCAGAGAGGTTAAGTTACTGAAAAGTACAGAATTAGAATTAGTAAGGGACAGTAAGGTCTTGAAGACCCAATTAATTTCCTACCAAAATGCCAGTGATTTACATTGATGGGACTAGTCTCTAATTTTAGTACTTTAGTACTTTAGTACTGTGATTAGGGGAGGCGAGGGAATAAAGAATACCACAGAAAGAAGGGTGGGTGTGAGTGGGGTGTTGGGGATGGAACCCAGGGCCTTGCACATGGTAATAAGCATATACTTTACCATTGAGTTATATTCCTGGCCCCTATAAGTAAGTTTCATGTTAAATAATTAAGGTGGTCTAATTTAATTTGTATTTTTAATGCCATTTTAAGATCATTTCTTTTATCTCTTTACTATGCTTCAAAATAACTTTCTTTCTTTTTCAGCTCCAAGGCTTTGGCCGACCAAGTGTTTACCATGCTGCTATTGTCATCTTCCTTGAATTCTTTGCATGGGGCCTGTTAACAACGCCAATGTTGACTGTAAGTATTACTGACTGGTCCTTGTTTATGAAGGCTATAGAGGTTCTTAGGCAGGCATCCCTAGGTTTGGGTATCTGGGCTTATGTTTGGAGTAGCTCTTGGTAGTGATTAAAGACTGCTTGTTCAGTTGGGTTGTTTCTACCATGTGTTCTGTAAACCACCTGCAACAAAACATCTCATTTAATATTCATGGGTAGCACTGCACTCCCACTGAACCAGTGTCCAAGGTGTGCTATTATACAAGTGAACTGTATATATTTAGTAAGGTCCTTAGATATCCTATAGGAAATAATTGCAAAGCTTTGTTGAAGTTTGTGTTGTCTTTGTGACTTAAGAACATAGTAAATAAGAGATTGACAAGCACCTTGTAAAAATGGGAGTAATAATCACAAGAATGTCTGCTTTTCTGGTTTTGGTATCTTATTTGTAGCCATTTCTACCAACCCAGTGTTGAATTTCCCGACAGGAACTCAGATCCCTGAGAAATTTAGGGTTGGTTCTCAAATAAGCAAAGAATTACACACATCTAAGTGCCAATTGGAGTTGAAGGAAACAAACCTGGAATGAATTGGTAAGAAGAAAAACTATAGTGTATCTAGTACCACAGAGTCAATTACTGATCAAAGACTTCACATGTGTATAATAATTTCCTATTGAAGTTATCGAAAATTAACTATTACCTTTTCACCATTTAAAAAAGGAAGTTTGGGGCTGGGGATGTGGCTCAAGCGGTAGCGCGCTCCCCTGGCATGCGTGCGGCCCAGGTTCGATCCTCAGCACCACATACAAAACAAAGATGTTATGTCTACCGATAACTAAAAAATAAATAAATTAAAATTAAAAAAAAAAGAAGTTTAATTTTCATTTATTTCCTCCCTTGTGCTATTTCATGTTGGTTAAAAACAGACTTAGCATTTAGTCTTCAGGTAACAGAATGTCAGTTAAGACCAATAGGACTGGTCTGGAAATCCTGAATCCAGAGGAGTGGTCTCATAGTATTGCCACTGCATTCAGTGACTTGGCACAACTCCGTATTGATTCCATCTGAGGAGAAGGGTAGGCTTGTGGCTGTGCATGGAACATTGGGATAACAGTAGATAGAGAAACCTTGGACTTATAGAAATAAAGATATCTGAGTGTACTTGTGATGCTGCTGGTCATTTAAGAAGTAGTGCAACAACTATTTCTTTGGATGACCTGGCTACACCTTTCCCCTTCCCTGATACCTGTACACATGTATGCTGTAACATTTTCAAAGCTAGCAAGCCCTGGAGTGGTCCTTTAACCAAAGCTTCAGAAATCAGATATTTTATTTTGGGACTTTTGAATTTTGAATAAAATTGAGAAGGAGATTTAAGAGGATTTGTGTACATGTGAGTACAGCGCTGGGGGTCAAACCCAGGGGGCACAGCTAGGCAAGTGCTGTACCACTTAGCTACACACTACCATCTCCAAGAAGAGGAATCATTAAAAGTGACTACTGTGGGCTGAATTGTGTCCTTGGGCCATTCTGACCCTCGGTT
>NW_025999930.1:1677153-1730304 GCF_001458135.2 Marmota marmota marmota | reverse complement strand
GACAGCCCCACCCCCACCCCCGCAAAAGAGCATGTTTAAGTGTTTAAGTCCTATACCCCAGAACCCCAGAATGCAACTGTATTTGGAGTCAGGGCCTGTAAGGTGGTGATTAAGTTAAAATGAGGCTGTTAGGTCAGGCCCTAATTCAAATTGAATGGCCTCCTTATAAGGAGGGGAAATCTGGACTCAGGTAGGCCTGAGAACTGAGGAAAGAACATCCAAGGACATGGAGAAAAAATGGCCATCTAAAGTCAAGGAGAGAGGCCTCAGGAGAAACCAACCCTGCTGAAACCTTAATGTTGGGCTTCCAGCCTCCAGAACTGTGACAAATAATGTGTATCGTTTTAGCTACCCAGTCTGTGGTATTTTGTTATAGCAGTCCTAACAACTAATATAATGATGATCTAAAAATACATAAGCAACTGGCTTAAGTTCCTTCCACAGCCTGTTCAAGGCTCTCCCAAGCTTTTTTTTTTTTTGATACTGGGAGTTAAACCCAGAGGCACTTAATTAACCATTGAGCCCACATCCCCAGGCCATTTTTATATTTTATTTAGAGACTTGCTGAGTTGCTCAGGCTGACTTTGAATTTGCAATCCTTATGCCTCAGCCTCCTGAGCCACTGGGATTACAGGCATGTGCTACCGCCCTTGGCTTCCCAAGTCTTTTCTTACATCAACTTTTTGTTTTGGATTCCAATGTATATTCGGCTATTATACCCAAAATTTTCTTTTCTGAGATTCTATTATTGATGTACATGATTAGAGGCAAGAGAGGTGCCAAAGAAGAGATTGTGAGGAAGATTTTGGTGTCTTAGTGATTATTTAACACTTAATTTTAATAAAAAGCTTTTTTAATTGTCCTCAAGTTTCAGTTGTTTTTAAAAATCATTCGTGGTTAACTCATCCCAATGATTATTTTGCCTTAACAGAGAATCCCTTTTGGTATAATTAATCCCTTGTTCCCCAGTGAAGTTTAGAAAATAGAGAACTTTTGGATGGCTCTCAGCCATTTAGCTTTACATAAGACTTTGCTACAGATGGTTTAAGTTTTTAAGTCTTCTGTCACATTTAAAATACAGTTTGATTAATTAAAATTATAACTTGGATGGAGCACTGGACTTTAAAAAATCCCTGTATCTCTTTTATTTATCCTCTTTTATTTTTTTCTTGCTGCACTACCTTTTCATTCATAGTAATTAGTAATTACAAGATAAGTGATCCCCATCTAACCTTTCATCACTGTGTCCCTAATGCCTAGTGCTGCCTAGAACTTAGTGGTGCTTAATAACTATTTTCTTTGAACAAATATATGTGTTGCAGGCACATACCTGTGTCCTCAATGAGTGTCCTCATGACACATTTTTGGTACGAATATAGACCCACCAGCAAATTGTGTTAGAGTATACCAAACATAAATGAACTGTTTTAACCATTTAAAGGTGTAGTTAGTGGTACAGAATTCATAATGTTGTACAACTGTCATCAGCATCTAGAACTCTAACTTGTAAAAAGTGAAACTTCATACCTGTTCATCAGCTTCTCTTTCCCCTTCTCTGCAGCCCTCAGCAATTATCATTCTCTTGTCGTTTCTATGAATTTTGACAACTCTACCTCACATAACTAGAATCATATTTATCTTTCTGTGACTGTCTTCTTTCACTTAGTATAATATTCTCAAGGTTATAGTTGTAGTATATCTCAGAATTTCCTTTGTCTTTAAGGCTAAATAATATTCTATCATAACTATATACACATTTTGTTTATCCTTTAATTGGTTGGCGGACACTTGGCTTGCTTTTACCAATTGGATGTAGGGAATAATGCTGCTGTGCTAACCAGACTGTGCTAACTCTGTTTTGTTTTTGGATTGGGGGTGCTGGTACAACTCTTCCCTGTGGAAAACAGGTATGCCTACTACCTTCTGTCTTTTCTGATTGGACAGAGAAGTGGTAATGTTTGGTTCTTTGATAAGGAAGGATCAGAATTAGGATTTATTTCTTCACAACTGAAAGTTCATGAGTATACAAAAAAGTCCTTGCTTTTAATTCTTTTTGGCACATATCCATAAATGGAATTGCTGTATCATAGAGTGATTTATTTTTAATTTTTTGAGGAACTGCCAAACTCTTTTCCATGGAGACTGTAGTACCATTTGATATTCCTACCAACAGTGTATAAGGGTTCCGGTTTCCCTGGTTTCTCTGATTGCTGACACTTGTTATTTTATGGGACTTGCTTTATTTTCAATAGCAGCCATCCCAGTGGATGTGAAGTGGACCGGGCCACTTGTTTTAAGAAACTGTGATTTTTGGCCCTAGCACTTTGGTTCCCCCACCTCCAGCTTGTTTACAAAGTAGAGTTTCAGGACTGGGGATGTAGCTCAGTGGTAGAGCATTTGCCTAGCATTTGGAAGGCCCTGAGTTCAATCCTTAGTACAAAAACATAAACAAAAAGTTTCAAAATAATGTTTCTTTTGTAGTCTGTTCTATTAGCTCAGCAAGTTTCTCATTATAAAAGTAATTCTGTAGTCATCCTTTCTTGGTAGGGATTCAAATTAAAATGAAGAAATACCTTAGTTCATTTTTTACCTTGTCAGAAATTCTAAAACCTGCCAGGCATGGTGGCACACACCTATAATCCCTGTGACTTCAGAGACTGAGGCAGAACAAGTTAGAGGCCATCAGTCTGGCAATTTAGTGAGACCCTCAGCAACTTAGTGAGACCCTGTCTCAAAATAAAAAGGACTAGGGATGTAGCTTTGAAGTAAAGCTTCCCTGCATTCAATCCCCAGTACCAAAAGAAAAGAAATTCCCAAAACCTTTTAGACAATTATTGTGTCCTTTGGCCATTCTGACCCTCGGTTAGATTGTCAGATTCCTTCTTATTGTAATTAATTAGTTAATTAAATGCTGCTTGCAGAAATTAGGGTAATATGCACATTTACCGTGAGGAATACAGTTGCTGGCATGATTCTGTAATTCCATTTAAGAAGTGTAACTGAGTTAGTAGATGTGCTCCTTCCTTCTCTCTTTCTGGGATTTTTGGTGTTGCTAAATAAAGCTAAGTGCCCTGTACTTTCCTGACTCCATCCTTCATACCAGAGTATGTTAATCTTGTTTCATTTTTGGATTAGGGGTGCTGGTGCAACTCCTTCCTATGGAAAACAGATATGCCCTCTCCGCTTGTCCTTTCTGGTTGGACAGAGAAGTGGTAATTTGGTTCTTTAATAAGAAAGAGTCAAAATTAAGGTTTATTTCTTCACAAAAGTTCATTTATCTTTTTTCTTTCTTTCTTTTCTTTTCTTTTTTCTGTATATGTTTGTGTGTGTGTGTGTGTGTGTGTGTATGTTGCTGGGGATTGAATCCATGGCCTTGTGCATGTGAGGAAAGCACTTACCAACTGAGCTATATCCCCAGCCCTATCTTCTTTTTTAATGCAGGAGTTTGCTATTTTCCAATTTCTAGTCCTTGGCATCTTGAGTCCATCATCCACCATGGCATAGCTGTTAAAATGTTGATTCACAGGTGCTCTTTTTGTTTGTTCATTTTTTTCCTTTGCTAAGTGGACAGCATTCTTTCTTGTTTCCATCAAGATAAAAAAATAAAAGTGTTGAGAGCATAATTTGGCAGTCCAGAAAAGTGCATATGTATTAATATTTTTGACAGTCTGAGTAACCCTACTTTCTGGCAATGATTAGTATCTATTTGAAACAGTGTAGAGCAGTTTACTTCTTAGTCCAAAGTCATTTGCTCCTTGAGATTTGTTGCCTTTGTTATGTAGCCATGACCTAGCTTACAGTTTAGTTTGTTTATTAAACACCGTCAGAAAGGACTTACCCCTAAACCTCTGAGCAAATTTATAAAACTGGCCTTACCTTCTAGTAGTAGGAATTGTGGTGATGGTGGTTTATACTTAAAAGTTGACTTTTCTCTCATCTTATGTTCCTGCCTGACATTCTGTCCTCTAGTACAAACATGCATCCTCTCAGAGTCCCCTGACTTCAATTTATTTTAAATAAAGTAATCTGATCAATTTTGGTGTCTTCATAAGTATTTAAATTGGGCACTTATTTTGATAAAGACATGCTTAATGTTTGTTCTTATAAGTAAAGAATTTTATTTCTTGTAATTTACAGATTCTATTTGGGAAGCTGACCTTGAAATCCTGCTAGAGATT
Organism: Marmota marmota marmota; assembly: GCF_001458135.2. Lineage (NCBI taxonomy): Eukaryota > Metazoa > Chordata > Mammalia > Rodentia > Sciuridae > Marmota > Marmota marmota. The sequence goes on along the minus strand of NW_025999930.1, from coordinate 1,726,126 downwards.
CAGGAGTTCAATATTCCCCACTCCCTCATCCTTTTCATGTGATGGCCTGAAAATCCAAAGAATGCTTTTTAAACACTTTTCTGCCACATTCAATTTTTGTTCCCTCTCCTTGCTGACTCTCAAGATAATGTGCCATTCCTTCCATCATTCAGTGAACACATAGTCTGTCTTGTCATCCTCTTTTTTGCTTTGTTGGCCAGCCCTCCTGTCTTCTTCGCTTAATCATTGTTGTTGGTTTTTTGTTTGTTTGTTTGTTTTTTTGTTCTTTTGCTTTGTTTTGTTTTTGTTTTTGAGTTAGGGTGGCTGGTAAAGGATAGAACTGTATGCTAGGAGTTTTTGTCACAATACACAGGCACTTCATTGGATAATTTGCTCTTCATGTGGAAAGGAAGTAAAGTAAATGCTCTAATAACTATAGTCACACGGAGACCATCTTGCTTTCTGGAATCACAAGACGTCCCAGGTTCACCTGGTGATTTACTAGTGGTTTTGTGAACAAAGTGCCCAAAACCTGCCTGTTTGTGTGCTTGATAATTATTAAATAAGTACCACCCAGTAAAGTATCTATAATATGTTAACAATATTTGTTAAATCTTTGCCTTCTCTCGCACAGCCAACTATGATGCTGTAATGATCATTAACCAAACAGATGCAGTGAGCTTTGCTGGGCATTTGTTTCTGTACTGTTATATACTTTCATATCAGCAAACAAGCAAGCGCTTAAAAAAAGACCTCTGCTGATTTCGACAATATAGTTACAAGAAGTACTGACATGACAAACAAGGACCCTCCAGTGGTTACCATTGTCTTAAAATTTGGGATATGAAATGTTTTGGTGTGCATTCCAATTTTGTTATAGATTTTTTCAATACTTTCGTATCTCTGACTTTCAATACTTTCGTGTCTACATCCATTTTATCTGATGGGAAGACAACATTAATAAGAATTGTCTTTCCTCTTAGGTCTCACAGGTTTCCACACTGTCCTTGGTCTATATCTGGCTTACTCTCTGCTTTCGTACTGTTTCTGTGATAAGAATGATTTTTACATTTTTAAATGGCTGATTATTTTTAAACACCACAAAATATTGTTAACATTTTATACAGATAGTATTCAGTTATATCTACTCTGATATATCTCAATTCTGATGTTGTTGTTGTTCTTTCTGAATTTTCTTCTGTAATCAATTCTTGAAGACTTGTGTGTTGCTTCATTTGGTGCAGGTCTATAATTGTGCAGTGTGTTGTTTGTAAAGCATGTAGTATCTTAAGTCACTTGGGGAATATTTATACTTACTTTAAGGCTTGTTTGTTTCCTTCCATTATTAGCTGGTGGAGGTGAGGTAGATTATTTTTTCCTTTTTTTGTGTGTGTCCTTTTTGTTATTTTGAATGGTTTACTTTACATTTTTTTTGCTAAATTTTGTGTATCTGTAATATTTACAAGTAAAAATGTAGATTAGGGATTGAGAAATAAAATGTCTTCTGGGGCCAGGCAAGTGGTGATAAATGCATGAGGTGGGGTAAGAGTGTGCTGTGCTGTGGTTGGAACAGCAGCAGCCACAATCTCTTTACTCAGCCAATTAGCAACATGGTAATTTTAGATCTTCTGGAATCCTACGAGAAGCTACAAATCATGGATGTTGGTCAAATCTTCTGAAATTCACACATTGACATTCACATTTTGAAAAAACAATGAGTCAAAAGTGCATTACCCATCAGTTTACAGACGTATGTGTCTAAATACATTTCTGGTAGCTTAATGCAGGGACTGGTAATAGGAGCTCTGGATGAAATGTGGGTACCCTGTGATTTCTTTAGTGTGTTTATAGGGCATTGTGCCAGTTTGGCCAGTCATAAGTAATCTGCATCATTATCCTTTTTAATCCCACCCCCTTTAACCCTGCATGTGTCCTGCTTAGAAATCCCGCTTCAAAGAACTATACTTGTGATTTTTATCATGGGGTCATTACGAAGGTCTGCAGCTCTGAGAACAGGATACCAGCGAGCTTATTTTGTGATCTTTTAATAATACATTCACTTGTGGCTGTTTTTTTTTTTTTTTTTTTCCCCTATCCTGATGGAGGGTTCTTCCTAGGTTCTGGAAAATTTATTTCTTCAAAGGTCTTCTCTCCCCCCTCAAATGTTACTTTGCTTCAACTCACAGGTTTTGTGTCAGCTTTTCACTATCTACTCTGGATCATCCAGAAGTACCTCACTATTCTTGGTCTTCCAGGGATGTTTTAGGTTCTACTTGCACATTTCTTCTGTTACATTATTGGAAGTAGAGAAACACAGCTGTGGGCATGTGTATGCAATGTGTAGGCATATGTTTATATGTGTGCAGATATTTCTTAGTTTTTTTGCATTGGAAAACAGTTCAATTCTCAAAACTTTCTAAGTTACTTTTTTGTTAAGTGATAAGAAAATTATATTTTATGTTTACTGTAATCCTTTTTTTTTGTTTTAAATAAGATGCCTCCATTGAGATTTTCTTATAAAAGGAGATATTAAAAATAAAACCCTTGATCTTATCTATTTGCTGAACCTTTTGTCATTGGGTTTACTTTATTCTTTGATAAGAGTTCTTATCTTTTTCTTTCTTTCCTTTTTATCCCCCCCAATTGCACTCGAGTTTGAACACTTGGCCTTTGCACATTCTAGGCAAGTGCTCTACCACTGAGCTATATTCCCAATCCTTTTTTGAGATTTGAGGCATGTGTCACTTGATTGCCTAGGCTGGCCTTGAACTTAATCTTCTTGAGTAGAAGATTAAGATGTGTGGTTACAGATGTGGGCCATTGCACCCAGCCAGTTATTTTCTTTTGTAGTTAAATTATCTGTATACTTTGAGTTTTTAAATTTATCATTAAAAGTTTGCGTAGAGGCTGGGCATGACGGCGGATGCCTGTAATCCCAGCAGCTAAGAGGCTGAGGCAGAAGGATCATGAGTTCAAAGCCAGCCTCAGCAAAAGTGAGGTGCTAAGCAACTCAGTGAGACCCTGTCTCTAAATAAAATACAATAGGGCTGGGGAGGTGGCTCTTTGGTTTTGTGCCCCTGAGTTCAATGCCCATGTAGAATATTGTGTGTTTCTTTACTCTTATTTTATTTTATGATGAAAGTTAGCTGTCTAAAAAATGTTGTATATATTTATTTACTGTTGACTTGTTTTATTTATCTCTCCAATTGAAGATTATATTGTTTCCCTTTTGGGATGAGGGATAGGAAACAGAAAAGCTGTTAAAATACAGATTAAATGTGAATATAGAAATTTTTTAGATGAATTAAATAGTGTGAGTTGACCAGATGGGACCAGATGGTCCCGTAGTGCTGATAATCATAGTGGATCTAGTGTGTTTAATGTGGAGCTCAATGAATGCACACCATTCGTGCATGGCTGTGGTTTTGCTAGACTTAAGTGATTATCTCTCCTTCCTAGGTTGCAGCACTTGCACAAAGCGGGTGCATGTTCAGATCATTTCCGTGTAGAATTGTTATAGGGAAGGTCGAGGTTGGAGGGTGAGTGTGGAGGTGGGGGCAGGGAAGAATCAGCACTGCTGCGCCTTTGGTAGGTGAGGGCAGCCCTGGAGTTAATGCACTGTTCAGCAGCAGCACTTCCCTCAGCTCTGTTTCCCACTGACAAGGACTAAGAGGAAGCCATTGGGTAAGAGAGGTCTCAGAAATGTCTCCAGCTTCCTACCGTTGTTGGTCCAACGCAGTGGAGTATGGGATGGAGAAATGTGGGACCAAGGGGTAATGGGATAATAACTGGCATACCCAGGATCAGAGACTTTTTATATATATATATATATATATATATACACACACACACACACACACACNCTTATATATAAATATGCTAGTTTTGCTAGTTTGCTGTATTTTTATGATGCACATAGCAAATTTATTGGATGGTTCTTATCTTGATCAGTATTTTTTTCTTTTAAAAGAAGAATGTCTATATCCCTATAACCCATGTTTTGTTGTTTTTTTTGGGGGGAGGGCGGGTACTGGGGATTAAACTCAGGGGCACTGAGCCACATCCCTAGCCCTGTTTTTTATTTTATTTAGAGACAGGATCTCACTAAGTTGCTTAGCCCCTCACTTTTGCTGAGGCTGGCTTTGAACTCATGATCCTTCTGCCTCAGCCTCATGAGACTCTGGGATTACAGGTGTGCACCACCACGCCCAGCACCTATATTATTTTTGGAAGATTTTTCAGAGAACTTTGATGATATTCCATTGAGATACTCAATATCCTTTATTTGTGTTTCTTTCTCCTGAGTATAAACAATAATGTTCAAATACTAAGATTGGAAATAATTTTTGAATGGATTTTAGTTTCAGTTTTTTAAGACTTTATTCTTTTTTTTGTGGGGAGGATACCAGGGATGCTTACCACTGAGCCACATCCTCAGCCTTTTTTTAAATATTTTTTTTAGAGACGGGGTCTTGCTGAATTGCTTAGGGCCTTGCTAAATTGCTGAGGCTGGCTTTGAACTCAAGATCCTCCTGCCTCAGCCTTGCCTCCCCAGTCACTGGAATTACATGTTGGCCACCATGCCCAATAAAAGACTTTATTCTTTTCTTTTTAAATAAAAGACTTTATTATTTTCTTTAAGAGGAATTGTAAGTTCATAAGAAAATTGAGAGGAAGGTATGGAGGTTTCCTATCTTTCCTGCCCCAGTACATGTAAGCCTCTGCCAACCATCATCATTCCCCACCACAGTGGTTGGTTCATTTGTTATAGTTGATGCACCCAGAGTGACACATCATTATTATCAAAAGTCCATAGTGAACTTTAGGGTTCACATTTTGTGTTCTTTATTCTGTGGGTTTTGACAAATGCATGATGATGTGTAGCCACCACTATAGTATCATACAGAGTAGTTTTACTGCCCATTATTCTCTGTTCCACCTAGTCATCTCTTCCCTATTCACAAACCCTGGCAACCAGTGTCTTTTTATTTTCTTCATAGCATTGCCTTTCCAAAAAAGGTCATGTATTTGGAATCATGCAGTACATAATCTTTTCAGATTAGTGTCTGTCATTTAGGAATATGCATTTATGGTTCCTATGTGTCTTTTCATGGCTTGATAGCTCATTTTCTTCTAGCCACAGTATGTATTTACCACAGTTTATTTATCCATTCACCTACTGAAGGGCATTTTGTTTGCTTTCAAGTCTGGTAGTTTTAAAGACTGCTTTCAATATTTCTGTGCAAGTTTTTATGTAGATGTAAGTTTTCAGCTTCTTTGGGTAAATACCAAGAAGGGTGACTCCTGAATCATTTGGTAAGCGTATGTTCAGCCAGGAGTGGTGGTGCATGCCTGCAATCCCCTTAGGAGGCTGAGGCAGAAGGATTGTAAGCTCTGAGCCAGCCTCAGCAACTTAGCAAGTCTCTGTCTCAAAATAAAAAAAAATAAAAAGAACTAGGGATGTGGCTCAGCGGTTAAGTGCCCATGGGTTCAATTCCCAGTATCAAAAAGAGTATGTTTAGTTTTCTAAGAAACCATCAGTCTGTCTTCCAAACTGGTACTGTTTTGTATTCCCACTAGCAATGAATGAGAATTTCTGTTGCCCCACATCTTCATTAGTTTTGGAGTTGTCAGTATTATATATGTGGGCCATTCTGATAGGTGTGAAATTGTATCTGGTTTTAATTGCATTTTCTGATAGCATAGTATACTGCATCTTTTCATATGCTTATTTGGCACCTTATATATTCTTTGGTGGCAGGCACATTTTTTAATCAAATTGTTAGTTTTCTTATTGTTGAGCCTTAATGATTCTTTATAAAATTTTAGTTAATAGTCCTTTATGAGTTTTTTTTTTTTTTTTTTGCAAATGTTCTCTCAGTCTGTGGCTTTTGTTCTCTTGACAGTGTCTTTTACAGAGCATAAATCTTTTAATTTTAATGAAATCTATATTATTGATTTATTCTTTCATAGATTGTGCTTTGAATGATATACCTAAAAAGCCATGGCTGAGCTGAGCATGGTAGTGCATGCGTGTAACCCCTACTTTTTAGGAAGCTAAGACAGAATCTCAAGTTTGAATGTAGTCCACAAAAAAAAGTTTTTAATCATGTGTTCTATATCTTAGAACATAGTAAGCATATTCATTTTTAAAGTCTGTATTGGGTAATTCCAAAATTTAACATTTTGAGGGATCTGTTTCTGTGTGATTTTTTTTTTTTCCTTTTGTCTTTTTAGTGTTTTTTTCTTGCTTGTAGACTCTTTTTCCTTTTGTATAAGGTTACCTGTAATTAAGTGCTGTTCGTTTGAAAAAATACATGTATGATTGATTTGAAGCCTCAGTCATGGCTTCTTTAGAAGTGATTTTGAGTTTTCTAGGCATCGGGAGGTAATTTGTACAAATCTAAGGCTTGTGATTTTTCTGAACTACCTAGGTGTTATGAAACTGGGTCACTGAGTTTGTATAACCCTTTGAGGGCATCTACTTAAAGTTGTTGGTAGTTGAGGGTAGAAGCCATTAAATGATTCAATTTTTGCTGCAAATGTTTAGTGATAAGCAACTTTAAGTGCTGGGCTTACCTTTTTATGTCTTTAAGATTTTTTTTTCTGCATTTCATGTAGTATTTTATAATTTTTTATTACAGGGTTCATCTTATTTCTGTAGCCTGCCATTAGTAGAGGCAGAAGTCTTTCCTTTTAATTTACATTTGAATATGTCTTGATGTTTGTTTGTTTTTTATAGGTTCTACATGAAACATTTCCTCAACACACATTCCTCATGAATGGTCTCATTCAAGGTGTAAAGGTAAGAACAATTTTTGTGTGGTTCGGAATGAAACAAAATTATGAATTCTTAACTAGTTCAACTTTGGAGATTAAAGTGATTCTTAGGGAAGCAATTACTACTTGCTCTGGAGACTTTAAATTTTTAGTTGACTTATCAAAGTCAGACTAAAATCAACACAAATACATTAGTCATAGATTGGTTTACTGTTAAAAATAATGTGAATACTTTGCAGGCCTCCTTTTTTTTTTTATCAGATAAACTTTGAGTCTGAGGCAGAAGGAAGCATCAGAATTCAGTTGGATATTTATTTAGTCTTACCACTTGATTTAAATAGTCTTAATTCGTTATCTCAATTTTAATGTGATATGTACCAGAAAAGATGATAGTAAAGTCTGTGGGTATAAGGTCTAATGTGCCCTTCCCAGCTTAGATACTGTGAATCTGTTTATAATTATGCTTTATGCATAACAACACACTTAAAATTGTGCCCTAGTAATTTGTGGAATTCAGCCATAGAAATTTGGATTCCCAGCTTTGAGCAGCATCAACTTTAATTAATATTATTTATTCTTTGCCTATTTTTGGAAAGGATTTGAGGATACAGTCAGTTTAAATAAAGTTGAAAGAATAAATTTTTAATACTCAGTAAGAGAAGGAAGAATATCATTAAGAATGGTGTGAGCACCAGCTTTTGAGCACGGTAGATTAAAAAAAAACTAAAATTCACGAGAGAAAATTGATAAAACTATAGTTAAGTGTATCCTTAAATACAGTAGTTCTCAGGAAGGTTGCTTTATAGATATTTGTCTTGTGGAGAAACTGATAAAGTGTGTTTTATGTGTCTGGTTCTGCAAAATAAAACCAACTGAGTCTATAAAGATGAGCATGATGCCATGCTTCCACCAAGAAACATCCACAATGTTATTCTAGAAGATAGAAAAGAAAAGGTATTGGGCTGGGATTGTGGCTCAGTGGTAGAGTGCTCGCCTAGCACAGGTGGGACCCAGGTTCGATTCTCACATAAAAATAAAGGCATTGTGTTGTCTCCATCTACAAAAAAGATTCATATTCTCTCATTCTCTCTCTCTCTCTCTCTCTCTCTCTCTCTCTCTCTCTCTCTCTCTCTTCCCAAAAGGAAAAGGTATTTCAGTTTATGCATGGGCTTGAATAAGGAATTGATGAATTTCAATATGGTCTTAAATATTTTAATAATTGGTTACTGTTTCAGGGTAAAGACATAAAGATTACACTTCTACAGTAAAACATAGCTTTATTAAGATTTCTTAATATGCTTATTACTACAGTGGGAATGTGTAGGGCTTCAGATTGCCTTAGCTTAAAATCTCTTCTCTGCATCTTATTAACTATGTTGACTTAGTTGAATGATTTGACCTCCCTAAACCTCAGCTTGATTATTTAGGAATTGGGAAAGATAAGAGTACTTTCTAATAGGGTGCTTGTGAGAATTAAAAGATAGTATGTATAATAGCTCTTAACACTGTATTTTTTTAAAATATTTTTTTAGTTGTAGATGGACACAATACCTTTATTTTGTTTATTTATTTTTAATGTACTGCTGAGGATCAAACCCAGTGCTTCACACATGCTAGGCAAGCGCTCTACCACTGAGGTACAGCCCCTGCTCAACACTGTATATTCATGTACTAAATACTGAATGTTGCAAAGAAAAATAATGTCGAAAACAAAACCGAACTATTAGAATGAAATATTAGTGAACATTTTTCTTACTAGTTTGAGGAAGAATTTCATTTTAGAAAAGGAATTCATAAAGGAAAAGAATGAGTCTGTTATGCTGGGCATGGTGGTACACATCTATAATCCCAGAGGCTTGTGAGGCTGAGGCAGGAGGATTGTGAGTTCAAAGCCAGCCCCAGCAAAAGGAAGGCCCTAAGCAACTCAGTGAGACCCTGTCTCTAAATAAAACACAAATAGGACTGGGGATGTGGCTCAGTGCCCCTGAGTTCAGTCCCTGGGACCCCCTACCCAAAAAATGAGTCCATTATTTTGGCATTTTAAACTTTGGTAAATCGAAACAATCAGCATCAAAATTAAAAGACAAATGAAAAAATTTATTTGTAACGTATATAATGGAAGAAGGAATACTCTTCTTGACATGTGAGTATGGTCAGAGTAAAGCCATAAGAAAAGGAGCAATATCCCAAAAGGGCAAGGAAAGAAGCCTGGCAGCTTAAAAAAGGCATCGGTGTAAAAATAACTAAAGAAGCTAACTTAAATTAGGTAACATTGTTATACATCAAATTGGTAAAAATTTTAAATTGAAAAGAACTAATTTATTCAGTGTTTGGTGGGATGGCCCCCACACAGTGCTGATAAGAGGATAAATTGGTTTAGCTTTTTCTGGAATGCATCTTTGAAAATACTCATATAAGCTGGGGATATAGCTCAATGAAAATGTGCTTTTTGTAGCATGCAGGAGGCCCCAGGAATGGATCCCCAGCACTGCAGAGAAAGAGAGAATTCATTTATTTTAACAAAGTAATTTTTATTTCTATAAAGTTATTCAATTAAATAGAGTTACTCAAAGATTCAGGTAGGGGCTGGGGGTTGTGGCTCAGTGGTAGAGCACTTGCCTTGAATGTGTGAGGCACTGGGTTCGATTCTCAGCACCACATATAAATAAAAAAAAAAAATAAAGGTCCATCAACAACCAAAATGAATAAAATAAATAAAAAATTTTTTAAAAAATTAGGTAAAGGGCTACTATAGTTTTATTTGTAACAGTAAACATGGAAACAATTAAAATGCCTTAAAATTAAATGAACAAACAAATACATTGTGATACAGACATATGATATCATGCAAACATATAAGGAACATGTGATGTTTGAAGAACATAATGTGTGAAGAACATAATGTGTGAAGAACATAATGTGTGAAACAGGACATAAACATAGTTCTGTTTTATTTTAGCATACATATATATGTATATGCAGGAAAAATGATGAAAAGGGAATCACAATCACGTGAAGGTTTTTGTTTTGGGTTTTTTTTTTTTTTTTGGTCAGCCTGGCAGTATCAGTCTACTGCTTTCTGGCCTCTCAAGTCCCAGAAAAGCAGTATGCTGATATGTTATCAGTGGTTCGTTATGTGTTTGGTGTTCAGTTTCTTCTCTCTTGCTTCTTTCAAGATTCTGTTATACTGTGTTTTGAAACTGAGTTCATCTTGGAATTTATTGATTTATTTTCATTCATGTCTTTCATCAAAATTTGAAAGTTTGGGGGGACTGAATGGGCAATGTTCCATTATATTCCATGCATGTGTGATTATTTCAGAATGAACCCCACTAATATGTGTAACTATAATGTACTAATAAAAACAGGTAATAAAAAAAAACTTGAAGTTTTCAGGCATTATTTCTTCAGATTGTCTCTCTTCCCTGCCGCAGTCTGGCTGGGCACAAAATCACGAGCCACTCAAGCAGGAACAAACTTTATTTTTTGAAACTGCCACCAATGTCCAGTACCCGCCGGGGAAGATTTTTTGATCCACCCACGCGGCCTCCTCCCGGAACCGCCAGAGAGAGCTCCTCCCCCGGAACTCCCTCCTACTGTACTTCCCCAACCAATGGGAACTCTCCAGGAGTCCCGTAGCAGGCCTAGGTGAACAGCAGGAGTCCAATATCCATATGAATGCAAATCTTAACATAATCATATCATCTCAATGACTAGCTGGCGTCACCTTTCAACCAAAAATGCCATGCATCATATACTTGGCTCTTAGCACTTCCCCTTTCTTTTTCTTCTTCTTAGACTCCCACTGTGCATATTTTAGACTGCTTGATGGTATCCCAGGATCCTTTAGGATCTGTTCACTTTTCTATAGTCGTCTTTCTGTTCTTCAAGCTAATTTCCATTGTTGATTTTTCAAGTTTGTGTATTCTGCTTGCTCAAATTTGCCTTTGAATCCTTTAAGTGACTTTAAATTTTCAGTTATTGGGGGCTGGGGCTGGGGCTCAGTGGCAGATCACTTGCCTAACATGTGTGAGGCACTGGGTAAGATCCTCAGCACCACATAAAAATGAAAGAAATAAAAGCTCACTTTCTATATATATATATATTTAATTTAGTTAGTGTATCTTTCAGCTCCAGAGTTTTTGTTTGATTTCTTTTTTAGGTTTTCTGTCTTGTCATGATATTTCCATTTACTTCTTATATCATTGTATTGACTTTCCCCACACACATCTTCCTTTAGTTCCTTTAGCATCTTTAAGCTAGTTACTTTAAAGTCCTTGGATCTGCTATTGGATCTTTTTCAGGTACAGGTTCTGGTTTTGTTTTCTTCTGGTGATCAGATTCTCCAGGGTTTGCTGAGGGTTTTGTTTTTCTTTTTTCTTTCTTCTTTTTTTTTAAACTGTGGGCCAGGGATCAGCCTGAGATATAGACTTAAGGTATATTCTTAGTCTGTGACTTCCGCTGGATATATGGTTACTTATACTTACTAGTGTATGTGCAGTTACTTTCGAATATCCTAATCTTTAATATCTGCCTTCAAGAAGGAGAAAACAAGAGAAATAAAGAGAAAGAGAAAAAAGGGCATTGGACCTATAAGTCCCCCAGAAGATACTTTAGCCACAGTAGGAGGGGCAGTAACAAGGCCTCTTTGCCTGCATTTCTGCTATGGAAGGCAGCAGTCAGTGATCAGATCACAGATCTCTAGTACTTTGGGGAGAATGCTGGCCTCCACACGTTGTATGCAGATTATTCCAGAAACACTGCCTAGCTTCCTGCTGTGGGGCTGGGGTAGAAAAAGGGCTGCAGTGCCAAGAGCTGAAATTGATAGAAATTAATTATATTTTCCTGGAAATTGTAAGTCTGCAGTATACTGCAGAATTCTAAAGTAATTATTATCACTCAGATTCTACCAAAGTTAGTTGCTGCTAGGTGGGAAAACAGATTCCATGTACTTTCTACTCTACCATCTTCCTAGAATTCTATTATTAATTTTTTTCTTACAAAGAAGTAAAACTCTTTAATTCTCAATGATTTTGAAATTGTATAAATTAGTATACTAAATAAACATTTGACTATTTTTTTGTAAATCATTAGAAATAGTTATTAGTGAAGAAAGTAAGAGAATTTTTTAGTATTTTTACAAAAATTTGTATCAGTCATTGAATAATCAAGATCATTTTGTACTGTCATTTGACAGTCCCATACTGCCTTACAAAGCAAGGACTTGCCTGTGTTATTTGTGATGATTATATTCTATTCCATTATACCATAATATATTTACCATTTCCCTTCTTGATGGTTTTCAAACTATTGAAGATAATTTTATACTAAAATTTTTAAAAATCTTACCTTGAATCTTGTGTTGATTCTTAAAATTAGAGTTGTAAAGGTTACGGTTGGGTATTTTTTTAGGATCTTACATATCTTCTAGAGCAATTGTGCCATCTCACAATCCCACCAGTGTTGTGTAATGTCTGTCTCATCATACACTCATGAAGGTGTTGTTTTTTAGATATTTAATCTGTTTAGTGGCTTGAAAATTATGTTTTATTATTACTATTTTGGTAGTACTGGGAATTGAACCCCGGAGCACTTTACCACTGAGTTACATCCCCAAACCTTTTTTTTTTAAATTCTAGGACAGGATCTTACTAAATTGACCATCCTGGCTTTGAACTTGGATCCTTCTGCCTTGGCCTCCTGAGTATCTAGAATTGCAGTCATGTACCACCATTCCCAACTAGACGATCAATTTTACTTTTATTTCTCTGATTACAAATGAAACTATATTTTTACATGTGTTTTGCGCTTAACTTTTGTGAAGTATCATTCAAATGTTTTATTTTTCCAATGGAAATTGTGCAGTTCTTTAATCACTACTTTATAAGTATTTCCTCATTATTTAATAATTTTTAATTTAGTACCTGTTCACCTTAACAGTTATAAAGAAAAAAAAAATTCTCAGACTGATTCCACTTCTCAGATTCCCAGACTTTCCAGTCATTTTCTGAGCCATGTCCCCAGCCCTATTTTGTATTTTATTTAGAGACAGAGTCTCACTGAGTTGCTTAGATTTTGCCAAGACTGGCTTTGAACTGGCAATCCTCTTCCCTCAGCCACTGGAGCTCCTGGGATTGTAGGCATGTGCCACTGTGCCCACCTTTTTCTTTGTTTTGTTTTGATTTGGTAGCACTGGGGATTTAACACGGGAGTATTCTACCACTGATCTACATTCCCAGTCTTTTTTTTTTTTTTTTTTTTTTTTAAATTTTGATGCAAGGTTTAACCTAGGCTGACCTCAAACTTAGAATCTTCCTGCCTCAGCCTCCCAAGTTGCTGGGATTTCAGGCATGTTCCACCATGCCTGACTAAAGCAGTCTTCCTTCCTTCCTCCCTTCCTTTCTTTTCTTTTCTTTTCTTTTTTATTTTATATTTTCTTGGTGCTGGGGATCAAACCCAAGGTCTCACACATTCTACCACTGAGCTATAGCCCCAGCCCCCTTTTATGAAATTTAAACATAGGACAGAAGTTGTTGTCTGACTAGCAAAGAAAAGTTGTATCAGTCAGGGTTCTCCAGAAAAACAAAACCAATAGAGTGTGTGTGTGTGTGTGTGTGTATTTTATTGTAATGAGAATCACTTTAATGGTTGGCTGTGGGGGCTGGCAAGGCTGAAATCGGTAAGGCATCTAGCAGGTTGGCAGCTTCATGTGTTGCTGCTGTAGCCTTCACCTGTTTGCATGAGGCATGCCTACATTACTGAGAGTGATTCCTTTTCCTTAGAGCCAACTAATTACAGATGTTGTCAAAACCAACACCTAGACTGGGGTTTGGTTAAATAACTGGATTCTATAGCCTCACTAAACTGATGCATAAAACTAACCATCACCAAAGTTATGGTCAACATGAGCATTATCTGTAACTATTTTCTTCATTGAAATAGCTGGTCCAGTTGCCCAATGTCTACTTTAAAACCTCCTGAAACTTTAAGGTTATTAATAAGAGCCCTTTTGTTAGTAGGTGTTATTTTTTATACAAAATTTGATATCTTCATCAATGACTCAAACCAATTTAAAGCATCTAGAGATTCAAGACATCAAAGAAGCAAGATTAATCCACTTCCAGGTGGGTGTGAAGATTATGAGAGCCTCCTGATCAGTAGACTAATCCATTTGATGGATGTATAATTTGGATTAGTGGGTGATTACTGTAGGCAGGCGGAGTATGACTGGGTCACTGGAGGCATGCCTTTGGGAATGACATATCTTTACCTGGCTTCTGGCTCTCAATCTCTACTTCCTGGCTTCCACGTTCTGCCATGATGTTCTGTCTCACTTCCAGTCCAGAGCAGTGGAATTGACCAACCATGGATTGAGAACCTCTGAAACCATGAGCCAAAATAACCTTCCTTCAAGTTGTTCTTGTCAAATTTTTGGTTACAATGGTGAGAAGCTGACTGACACACTTAGGTTTCACATTGCTGCCAGGGAAGACCCTGGGAGCCAGCTTGAGGGTTCGCCCTGAGGGGTCCTCATAACTCGCTGACACTGATATCTTCTTTCTGTTGTAGACTTCACTGTTCAATTTGATTTTTATCAAGAATATAGCCACATGACCTTCTGTTCCTCTACCAGGACACTTCCAGGGAATTTAATGGTTTTCTGTAGTCCTAGGAATTGCTATGAAGTGTCCCCTGCATTTTAAATCAAGTAGTGCTTAGCACAGTAGTTTAGCATACACTGCACAGAAACTATTGTCTGATAATGTTAAGAAATCTCAGGGAAAAAACAGGACATCTTTCAAGTTATTAATTCTAGGCACAGAATGTGTTTCGTAAGTACACCTATACACGTGTGCACGTGCCACATACACACACACCAAAAAAAAAAAAAAAATACTTGGAACTGAAATAAAGATTGTCCTTTTGTCATCTTTTAAAAAACCATTAAAATAGCCTAGTTGAGACAGATGACTTCATATATTATATTATGATCTTTTATATTAGACTGTACTCTTAATATTAAATTAGTTTAATAATTGGTCTGAATCATGGGCCTAGAGGTTAGAGCTCAAGCTGTGGAGCTACACAGATACATGAGCTGAATCCCACTTCTGCAGCTGGGAGCCCTGGGCCTATAGGCTACTTACTAACTCTGGTAGTGCCCACCTCACAGAGAGGTAGATTCTTGTGAAATGTGTAGATCAGTGTGGTGTGTGTGAGTGCTGGCAGTTATTATTGCTGCTTTAAGGACCTACTAAGCTTTCTTGTAATGAGAAGTTTGAAGCAGTGGCTTATTTCTAAGCTTCAGGAAAGCCTTTTAACTTTCCTTTTTCTTTTATTTTTTTCTGCTTTCTCCTGGAGACTCCTCCCTGCTTTTCTTGCCTTCCCTCCTCCATCTCTCAGAATCCCCAGCTCTCTTGCCTATATTGCTTCCCTTGGATTCTGCAGCACATAGCTCCCCATGTTTTACAGATCTCCTTTCCTGGCCCTCGTGTAATTGAATTAACTTCACATTATGTGGCTTGCTTTTTTTCCCTATTAAACTGATTGATAGGCACTCTGGGAAGGAAGCTCTATACTATGTGCAAAATCTCAGGTCCTATGAGCCTGTTTTAAAAATTGTTTTTGCACTAAAAGATCTGTATTTGTCAGTTATATGAAAAAGAATAGCAGTTCCATTGATGTGAGATTTTTCTTTGATTTAGTTTTAAGGAATAGAAGAGATTTAAAAATCATTGTTATTAAACTATTGTATAAGGACTGGGAATGTAATTGGGTGGTAGAGTTGTTGCGTAGCATTCATAAGATCCTAAGTTCAGTCCTCGGTACAATAAGAATAAGAAAAATAAGAATGAATATAATAAGGGGTTACCAGTGTTTACTTGTTGCAAGTTCCTCTTGACTTATTAAAGGAAACTGCAGTTTTGCCCAAAAGTGTTAACAGTTTTTATGGAAAAATTTAAATCTTCAGAAATATATGACTTTATACTTTAATTTTCAGAAGTACCATGATTCTTCTCAAACTTAGTTATAAAGTTAATTATAATTTTTTAAGGGACACAAAATACTATTTTTAGTTTTAAGGCTACTGACCCAAACTATATATATTATCAAATATTCTGCCAGTTGTATATGTTAAGAAAATGTGTGATTGAATTTCTATGATGACTGCTAATTTAAAATTTGTGTATGTTTGCTTTTGGTGAGTTGTATTTGCCATTCTTTATAAACTTTAAAAATGTTTTGGGTAATTTCATTTAATTTAATGAGGTTTAGTTGCTGCTTTGTAAAATTAGGGCCTATACTTGTTGGGTTATGGTTGTATGATATGAGTACAGTCAATCTCGTTATTTGTAAATTCCATATTTGAATTCACCTACTCAATAGGTAAGTATTGACCCCAAAATCAATGCTCATAGTGCTTTCATGATTATTTGCAGATGCACTCAGAGCAGGGAAAAGTGTTGAGCTGCTTGATGTGCGTGTTTCTATCAGGTTGATCAAGGCCACACACTGTCCTTGTTTCCCCTGGGAGCTGTAGTTCCACGTGCACTAATATAGTGTTTGTGGTGACTTTATAAAACATAACCATTGTGAATAATGAGAACTGACTATATTTCACATGAAGACTAGGGCTTTCATGTCAGTCTGGTTTTAATTTTTAAGCATTTTGTTCTTACTTGCAAATTGTACTCTGCAGCTTCAATATTTATGAAGTACTTACCCATCAAAGTACAAAATGTTCTGCTCAATCTACAGCTCTAGTAATGTAGCCAGATGGGATTTAAGGCCAGTTTGGGTAGTAAAGAAATTAACTGACAGCAGAAAATCTCTGATTTTTAGGAAATATGTTTTCCGAAGAAGCAAGTGTTCTATTAAATTGTTACAGCATCTTGATAAAACAGAAGATACCTTTAGTGTCTGTTATTGTCATTGAGGATTTGATTTCAGTAATATTTAAAGTAGGTATTAAAATGAAATTTAAATACATAATCTAGGAGGCAATAATTTTTTTCTATCAAACTACATTATTTTAAATATAATTTTAATACTTGGCCTTCTCATATCTGTTATTTAAAAATGGCATACATGGGGCTGGGAACATTGCTCAATGGTAGAGAATGTGCAGGGCTCAAGCACCGCAACACACACACACACACACACACACACACACACACACAATGTAAATTCCCAATGTTAGCAATGTGTGAAATCTGAAATCAAAATTGTCCAGAAACTTTTCCTGGGTTCTTTGTACTTCAGAAGTTTTTGTTACTGTTTTGATGGTGTTTGTGTTTATTCTTTTCTACTGCCTTCCCCTCTTAAATTTCTTTTCATTTTCTCAGGTCTTCACTGTTATTTGTGAGATTTTGAAGCAACATAAAATGTTTTCTAAAATACATGAAGCTAATTATCACAAGTCCTAAATTTGAGCCCTTCTTCTGCCATCTTTTAGCTCTTAAAGGAAATATATTTAATCTTCTATTACTCTTGATAGGAGACCACATCAAATGCCCTTGAAGTCTATGGTGGCTCAGGAGTCAAGATTCATTTCCTGGGCCATGGGTAAAGTTTACATTTCATAGGAGCCAAAAAAGCTTTTCTCTTCAGCTGCACTTTCCATTGAGTTCTCCTCTCACCTCTACTTACTTTATTTTACTCATATCTGCTCTCCTGGACAATTCGTGTGGGGTTAACTGGTGGCCAAAGAGAGTTTGGAATCTGTTCCTTTTTCTTCCCAGCTATGTGATCTTGGAAACTTCTGTGAGTTGATTTACTCTTAAAAGTTCTGTTCAGTTCACCAGCTGGGTTCTAGTATAGACCTCAGGTACAGAGATCAAAAGGAGCTTCCTCATTCTGATACTACTCTGTTTTTAATACAGTAGAGAAGATAGGCAAAAAGTAGAATTGCAATGAAGTTTTGAAGTGACAATATATTATATGGGGAGATTTGTTTATTATGCCCCTTCCCTTTACCCTATCCCCATGATGTAATGAATACTGCTTCATTAGCTGAGAGACTAGCTAGAGGAAGAGGTGCTTCTTGTTCCTGGTCAGGAAGAATGACTGGCAGCTTACTGGTCCAAGTGTGGGAAGGATAGCAGGCATAGTGGGAGCCTATGCACAAAGGAACATGGTACATTCAGAAAACCACAAACATTGTGTGTAGCCAAAGCATAGGATATTATGTCAGTGGTCAGATTTTGGTGAGTCCTATTTATATGTTATGCAAAGGGTTTGGGGTTTGTTTGTTTTGTTTTGTTTTGTTGTACTGGGGATTAAACCCAGTGATGCATAACCAATGATCCACATCCCAGATTTTTTTAATTGTAAAAAAGTTTATTAAGAAGAACATCAAGAAATTGAGGGTCTTGAAATACATTTCTGGACTTTTGTGGCCAGAAATGAAAGCAAAATTGGTTGTACACCAAGGGACTGCAATGACCAGAAATGCGAGAAGGGAAATTCAGGTGCCCCCTTGCATCTGAGAATCCAGCACAGTGGGAAAGGGGGTTGGAAGGAGAGATTGTGCTCAGATCACCTTCTGCTTAGAAGCCTGGACTGGATTCCTCAGGCACTGGAGAGACATTGAAAGCTTCTGAGCCATTTAGGGACCTTATTATGTAGGAACATAATTGGCAACTGCATGCAGGATGTGTTTGAGGCTAAGAAGTATTATGGGCAATCACTCTTCAAGGCAGTCCATGTACAATAGCCCAGTGAGGGGCCTACCACATCCCAGATTTTTTTAAATGTTTGAGATAGGTTCACACTAAGTTGCGTAGGGCCTCACTAATTTGCTAGGGCTGGCTTTGAACTTGTGATCCTCCTGCCTCACCTGAGTCACTGGAATTACAGGTGTGTGCCACCATGCCTGGCCAGAGAAATTTTTTAAACATATTTTATGAAAATTTAAATGTGTAAAAGTAAGAAATAATATAATGAATGCCTGTGTCATCACCTGTTTCATTAATTACCAACATTTTTCTACCCTTTTCCATCACTGACTCTCTCCCATTCCCTTATCTGTAGTGTTGATATGAAAAGTGGCTAGCAGTGACTGGTAAATAATGGGCAAGTGGAAGATGTGAGTTTCTTTGCTTCTGTGTATGTTATTTGTCTCAAACTCACTTTCCCTTAGCCTCAGCTCTGAAAAATGAGTTGTTCCTTCCTCCTGAAATCACTAGTCAGGGAGAATCTTTACTTTTAAATGACAAAGAATCCACTTTTCTTTTGGATATTTAAGGTATATACACTCATATTTTATCCCTGTAAAGCCCTTTGAGGTATAGGCATGTGTTCGTTTGGTATCTTCATCGCACCGCTTAATCCTGAGCCGTGCACAGAAGCAGTGTGCCTTATGTATTTATTAAGGTGAATTAAGTTTCTGGCTTCTTCCCATATGCTCAGTGCATTTTAATCTTAAGACCCAACCATGGATATATGTTTCACATCATCTTTTTCTTAATTTCTTCTAGAAAGCAAGCTTTTTAACTCCTTTTTTCCATTTCTAATAGCATGTTTAGAATGTGAATTTGAATTTTTAAAAAAATTAGTTTGTATTTAATGTTTCAAATTATTCTGTTTGGGGAACTACTGCATCTAGAAAATAAGAATTGCAGATAATTGGGGGATCACATCCCAAATCTAATCTTTGCTTCTGTTTCTTCCCCAGGGCCTGCTCTCTTTTCTGAGTGCCCCGCTCATAGGCGCTCTGTCCGATGTGTGGGGAAGGAAGCCTTTTCTCCTTGGCACTGTGTTCTTCACCTGCTTCCCTATCCCACTGATGAGGATCAGCCCGTGGTGAGTGGCTCAGCTCTTCACTATTGTACCAGTCTGTTTTGAGTCATGTGAGAATAATTGAAGTTAAGCAGCCCTAATCCAAAAATTTGAAATTCTCAATGCTCCACACTCCAAAGATTTTCAACCACTGACACGACTGTTCTGGTGGTTTGTGTACACAAACTTGGTTTCATGTCAAAAATATTACATAAAATTACCTTCAGGCTATGTGTATAAAGTATGTATGAAACATGGATGAATTTCCTGTTTAGACTTGGTCTCACCCCCAAGATATTTCATGGTGTTTATGTAGATATTCCAAAAGAAAAAAAAAATCTATCTGGTCTCAAGCATTTCTGAAAGGCATACTCAACCTGTACTTAACTTTTTATTTTTATTTTTTTAGTTGTCAGTGGACCTTTATTTTTTTATGTGTGGTGCTGAGGATCAAACTCAGTGCTTCACACGTTATAGGCAAGAGCTCTACCACTGAGCCACAACCCCAGCCCCTGTACTTAACTTTTGTAGGTAACTTCAAAACCATTTCAAAGCATTTGTACCTGTGCTTTCATTTGTTCTCTTTGGTACTGCCAAAAGCCAGTTTGGGCTATGGACATCCATGCCCATTTTATAAATGAGAAAGGAAAAGGTTCACAGAATTAACTCTCAGATAAATTACTTAGGTAAATAAATAGAAATAAAAGGCAGATATTATTGCTATGGTGTCACTTATAGGAGTGTCATCTCAGGAGTAGCTAACAACCCCCTTGCCTCACCACTGTGGCTCATGGATATTGCAAATATACTGTTTTTGTCAGCTCATGGCTTTGGGGCACACCTGAGCATAGTTTGTATCATAATAGATAGGAGTTATCTTTTTGTGTAGTATGGTAGGACTGATAAACCATTCTAAATCATAATATGAATTTAAATTTGAGTTCAGTTTTTCCCCTTAAGTGCAATAAATCTAGCAGGTAGCCAAACTCTCTCTATTTACCATAGAGGGGTGGGAATTTCTACATCCTCTGGAGGCCAGAGCGTGGTATTTTGGGTACTATTCATGCTGCTGAGATGCCCTTTCTATGGAAATACAACACTTAAACCTGGAAAATTTCTTTTGGTGGAGTGTTTTGTTTGTTGGTATTTTGATATGGTGCTGAGAATCAGAGAATTTTGGGATGAACACTCCATCACTGAGCTACATCCTCAGACTTGTTTTGGTTTTTAATACAGTTAATAGATTCATAGGGTTTGTTTGTTGCCTTGTGTAAAAATACTTTTATTTGATTTTTGACATTTCATGTCAACATTTGTTACATTCTAGTAACAAATGGGCCAGGAGTGGTGATGCACACCTGTAATCCTAGCAGTTTAGCAAGATCCTGACTAAAAGTTAAAATATAAAAAAAGGGCTGAGGATGTAGCTCAGTGGTAGAGCACCCTGAGTTCAATCTCTAGCACCAAAGAAATAAAAACAAGTAAATTTGTTGGGTTCTAATAATCATTTTATTTTCTATCAAGTGATAAAATTTTATAATCTACTACTGATACTGAATCTTCATGTCCAAGAACATATTGTGCTTTGCCAATTAGTTTGGGCTTTGTTTTTTGTTTTGTTTGTTTGTTTGTTTTGTCTTTTGCTAGCTTAAAATTCTTTAGATCTGTACATTTGTTGGTAAGTTTTATTCCTGTAAATCTTGCCCTTTCTGTTTTATTCCAGAATGAGCATTTTTCTTATAATTGCTTGACTTTCTAGATATATTAATGTCATCTGTAAATAATTTTTTATCTTTTTCCTCCCCGTCATTATACTGCTCCCTGATTTTGTTAATTTTGCTGAATAATGAATAAGGTTGAAGTTATGATTGTGGGCTGTTCCTCAGAGGTGTGAGGGGAATGTTGCAGTGTTTCACCCTTAGATCTGAGGCTAGCTTTTGTGTTGAAAATTACTCATTCCTATTTTATCCAGCGATTTTCTTTTGTTAAATCAAGGTTGGATATGAAAGTTTATGGAATGGATTTTTAGCATGAATGGAGATTATTTGCTTTTTCTCCTTATGAGTTATAACAGGATTAATTGTATTACTCTGTTTCCTAATATTGAAATATTCCTGTTGCCTGGAATGAACTCTGCTTTTTTCTAAGATTCTGTTTGCTAATATTTTAACTAGGGTTTTTTTTTGTTTGTCTTGTCTTGTTTTGTTTTGATTGTTTGCTTTTTGGAGTACAGGGGACTCGACCATTGAGCCACTTCCCCAGCCCTATATTGTATTTTATTTAGAGACAGGATCTCCCTGAGATGCTTAGCTCCTCTCTTTTGCTGAGGCTGGCTTTGAACTCTTAATTCTCCTGTCTCAGACTCTCAAGCCACTGGGATTGCCGGTGGGTGCCACTGCACCCAGCTTAATTAGGTTTGCATCTGTGCATATAATAGACATTTTTGGTCTTAATTGCATTGATATTTTTGTTATGCTTTTTCCTTTTATGTAGATTTTTAAAAATCATTTGTCATATATGTCCTTTTCTTAATTAAAGCAAGAAAATTTGAAAGATTTTTATTCTGTTGGCTACCTTTGAAACTATATACCTAAAACTGTTAACTTTTACTCAGGCCCTTTATTCTTTTTTTCTCTTGTTTTTTCATTTTTTTTAGACCAAATGTATCCCTTTGAGCAATAACAGTGTCTTCCTCCTCATCTTAATTTTTCTGCCTTTAAATATACATTACCTATACATGTTTATTTACTTCTTGGTTTGTAATCTTTACATGATGTCTTGGGGCTGGTATAAAGCTATACATAAATGCCTCTCCTGGGTAATAAAAATAATCTTTTTATAGGTGGTATTTTGCGATGATTTCTGTGTCTGGAGTCTTCTCAGTCACGTTCTCTGTGATATTTGCCTATGTAGCTGATGTCACTCAGGAGCACGAGCGAAGTACTGCTTATGGATGGGTAAGATAGTGACTTAATTTTTTTAAATTGGAGTGATATTTAACATTCTATTAGAGATTCACTGGGAAGTAAGATTTAAAATACAACTCAGAAGTGGAATTACAGAGGTGTTAGAGCCTGAGCGAGTTAATCCATCGTTACTCTGTAGCTGGTTGAGTGTCTTGGGCACTCATTTGATTTATAGTGCTGTAGAAAAATAACTATTCACTCAGGCAGCAAATAGTTGTTGAAAAATAACAAAAGTTATAGGGGACTTTGATAATTTGGTTTATTAGACCATCTTTCTGATATTCTCAGACATGATAATGGTATTGTGGTCATGTAAGAGAAGAAAGACCTATTAGAAGATGACAGCTGAAGCATTTTGGGTCAGTGTCACAACTCTGCAAATTACTTTCAAGTAGTTCAGGGAAAAAGAGCATAAGCACATGTGGATGAACCACATGAACATGTGCGGGCCCGTTTTCCGTGCCTGAACCTGTTGGTACATACATGTGAGTGTACACAGTACCCTTCTTCCAAATTCCTCTAAATGAAAATGTT
This sequence comes from Marmota marmota marmota, assembly GCF_001458135.2. NCBI lineage: Eukaryota > Metazoa > Chordata > Mammalia > Rodentia > Sciuridae > Marmota > Marmota marmota. The sequence continues at coordinate 1,703,087 of NW_025999930.1, read as the reverse complement.
CAAAACAATAATAAGAATAATGATGATCTGGCTGGATTGTGGAGAATAATAGGTTAGAGGGGAATGAATGTCAGAAACCCAGGTAATTACTCTTTTCTTTAAATCCCACTTCCTGGAATAGAGTTAAGTATACCTTCACTGTTGACTAAGTGCATAAGTTCACGAATCAGGGATGGGCATGTAGACAGATGTCCACCCTTCCACAAGACAAAGCAATTTTTACTTTGTCAGTTTTAGATATCAGTAGTTCAAAAACTTTTCTTTCATTCAGCCCCTCCTCCCTGCAACTGCCATCTGCTCGCTCTCCTTCCTTCTTGAATTCTTCCCATGCATGTCTGTCATGCCCTATCCTGAAACAAGGGCATCTGCAGAGCGTTGTGAGGACAGAGGAGAAAGCTGACAGGGTGGCCTCAAACAATGCAGGATATTCAAGGTGGCATGTAGGGTTGGCCCTCAGAATGGTACAGAATGCCAAGAGCTTGTTCATCACAGTAACATAGCTTTCTTCTGCACCATAGGAGATGCCTGCAGAGACACTCATTTCCCTGCGATTTTCTGAGATTTCTGTCCCTTGCTTTCATCAGGAAAACTATTCACAAAGCTATGGGGCTGAGCAGCAATTCTCAAGATTTTTGAGAGAGTGAGTTCTGAAATAGTCACCAGAAATGACTCTTGATTTACCTTCTTAGCTTAGCTCATCATCATAAGGTGCCATCACCTAAGATGGCAGTTTAGATTAGTGCCTACTCATGGGGCACTGAGAGAAGCCAGTGGGTGCACATCCTAGCTGAGTCAGGGACCTGCTGAAGTATCCCAGCCAGCTCCAGTGATTCAGCAAGTAGACTGCTGGATTTATCCCTGGATTTATCCCTTGACCAGTGACTACCTTGACATTTGCCCCTTGCGGCCTACCTGTCTTACAGAGATAGGTGAATTTATTGCAATTTACTTTCAGGATGTGCGAGTTCAATTCTAAAAAGCATTTTGAAATCCATTGAAGGACAATATATAATGTATATGTACCTTCATTACTAAACTTTCTCTAGTAAACCAAGAAAGGATAATAATTTTTCCATGCCACAGCAGTGAATAGTCCTGTTGATGAGTAAATTCTTTAAATTTTAAAAAAGGCAAAACATTGCAAAAGGTGGTCATTAGTTTTTTAACATCATAGATTTGCTCCCTCTGCACCTCAGGACACTGCAGTGATGCTCCCTTAACCCTGAGGATTCTACCCCAGTGCTCCCACAGAACCTGAAGAGACTTAAGCATTGCTTTCATCATTGTTCACATGCCACTGCAATTTACAGTGGTGGTCCTAATCTTCTCAAATTAAGTAGAAAGAGCAGGAGCTTTGTTATCTTTTTCGACTGATACATAGTAGGTACTCACTAAACACTGAAGAAAGGAATTCTTGATTCCCAAATTGGAATTAACATCACCACCCCCTCTTTTTTTTTTTCCCCTTTGTTTTTCTTTCTGTCTCCAGAAATGCTTTGCTTTGATTTTTGGCTTCTATAGTGTTTTGGCTATGATAGAATTTCAGATATGTTTAATTTTAAATTAAGCTGGGGGATGAAAGATGATAGAAGAACATCATTGGCTTACCAGGAATCATAATTCTAATCATAGGTGATGATTTCTGTAAAGACCTATTATAAGTTTAAATACCTTACAGATATGTTTTTGCTACTCAATTTGGTTATAATTTGGAGTCTGCCCAATAAGCTTCTGAGTGTTCACAGTGCGTTCTAAAGTATGGGAATATAAGAGCACAGTGGGAAGAGACTCAGTGTGGCTTCAGATTGTACATGCCATTGACTGGCTCTGTGGTCTGTATTGGACAGTTGATAGGGTTATGAAATCCACAGTTCACTTCTAATCAGAAAGAAAACTTCTCAACACATTTTGCATTCTTTTTTTGTTATAGTTTTTTCTCCTAAGAATATCAGGGTTTTTCTTCACTCTGGGTGCTAATAAAATAGTCACCAAATGGTGAAATAGTGCCAGGTTTTTGAAAGATGAATCAGGCACACTCCCTGAGAAATTTGTAGGTTTATCATCAACTCTACAGGGATTATTTTTATACCCTTCTCCATGCATCTCCATTCTCCAGTTAAAGACCAGAGTGAATGTTTTATTTATGGGGTAAGTTTTTACAATTTTAATTTCTGATATTTTTTACTCCCCATAGCTCTCCAGGATATCTCCAGTTAGTTAACAAACTAATTTATTCACAAGTAAATAAATGTGAATAAATTATTAAACAGAATTACTTTAATTCTTTTTCATTCTTCAAATTTGTATGCAACAGATTCTTTTTTCTTGTTTAAAGCCAGGAGAAAGGATTGGTGCAGGGGTGTACCTGGGGGACCCTGGGTGAGAGAGTGCTTTTTCACAGGTGTGCTCCTGCAGCAGGCAGGACTCTGGATAGGAACATGTTTTCTCTACAGGTGTTCATCTGTGCCACCCTAAGTGACAGTGCACTTTCCCACAGGTCTCAGCCACTTTTGCAGCTAGTCTGGTCAGCAGCCCTGCCATTGGAGCATACCTTTCTGCAAGTTATGGAGACAGCCTCGTTGTGCTAGTGGCCACAGTGGTGGCTCTTCTGGACATCTGTTTCATCTTGGTGGCTGTTCCAGAATCTTTGCCAGAGAAAATGAGACCGGTTTCCTGGGGAACTCAGATTTCTTGGAAACAAGCAGACCCTTTTGCGGTAAATTAAAATATTCACTTTGTAAATATCTGTCTACGGCAAGCAAATAAAATAATATGTATGCAGCCTCGAGGATCCCAGCAGATAGATCTATTGCTTTCTCCAGTAAAAATAGAAAATCTTAAATTACAAAATATGTAGAATTGGTACCTAAGCAAAGCATGTCATACAAAAGAGAAGAAAGGTAAAAGTCCAGTTAATCTCTGATGACAGTTTATGAAAGAAGTTTCTTTTTGCATAGTTGTTTTCATTCTTTTTTTTTTAAGTAAATTAAGTGAAGGTGGTCATCTGAAGTGAGTTCACTTTAATTCAAAAAGGATGATGCATTTGATCTGACTAAAATAGTTATTTTCTAAATTGTTAATATACATACACTATGACCAGAGGCTGTGAACCTAGATTTTGCTATTAATTATGTTAAAATTTTTTTTTTTTTGAGTCGGGAGGTGGTAAAGGATATACTTCACTAACAATCAGAAAAAATGCTGAGAAAAGTATCTTATCTCTTCCCCAATCCCTTTCTAATTTGAAATTATTCTTGAAAGAAATACAACATGTGGGGGGGGGAAAGAACCAGAGACTTGATTTTTGCTCTTTTGTCCCCCAAGTTTACCTTTTAGGAAAAATACAAATAAAATTGAAATGTATTTCATCAAAGTTTTTTTCTAAAATGCCCACTCAGAGCATAACCTGGTTGACCTTGTCTGTTCTTTTGGGGCCAGAATGTCAGAAAACAAAGAAGGAGTTTGGGGGAGGAAACAGGAGTGACCAGGAAGCCCGTCAGTTAGGCTTCCCACCATTGTCATATGGCGATCAAGTTTGGCACAGAGGCTTCTCTGTAAAGTGGAACTACTGTGGCTTACTTTTCAGGGGAGTTGAGAACTGTACAGTTCACCTGTATCAGTGAACTAGCGTCTGGTGTGAAGCAAGGTCTCAACAGACATTGGCTGTTTTTTGTTTTTTTTTTCTTTAATTGTTTTAAATATATACATATATTTTAGTTGTAGATGGACACATTACCTTTATTTATTTATCTTTATGTGGTGCTGAGGATCAAACCCAGTGCCTCACGTGTGCTAGGCAAGCGCTCTACCACTGGGCCACAACCCCAGCCCTCATTGGCTATTTTTGCTATTAATTATATAAAAGTTACAGGATGGTGACCTAGCTGTACAGCAGCACTTTCCATTCCTTCAGTAACAGTACACCTTTCAGTTCTGTTCAGTTACTGTGTAAATAAAAACGATTTTTCAACAAAGTTGTAATGTTCAAAAGGCTCTTACTGGTCTGAAGCATATTTTTTTTTTTTGTCTACTAGGTTTACAGGTAAATTGAAATCAATATTTTGAAGGCTAGAATGAACTTAGGTGTAATGAAAACCCTATAGTGGATACAATCTTAAAGAAGTTATATTATAAATCAAGAGAGAAGGGACTGGGATTGTGGCTCAGCGGTAGAGCGCTCACCTAGCATGGGCGGGACCCGGGTTCAATCCTCAGCACCACATAAAAATAAAGGCATTGTGTTGTGTCCATCTACACCTAAAAAAATAAATATTAAAAATAAAAATAAATCAAGAGAGAAAAGTGATTTTCTTCAGTGAATCTATAGAAATACATTTTCAGGGCCTGTTTATAGGATATTTGGGACCTGTTAGGGGTGTTAACCAGTGTTAACAAAGGTGAGCAAGTGCTTTTTAAAAAGCTGCAGTCCTGGAACTACATACTTCTAAAATAAGAACTTAAAACTTCCACAGAGAGCTGGTTATAGATTTCATATTAAGGCTGACTTCCTTTTATAATGCATTGGACTTTCATTATCCATCTTAATAGATCAACTTAGTGAACCCATATTCCAAATGTTGGTGACATTATATCTATTAGCTTTTTATGTTGCTTTCTGCTTATTCCCAGTCATTGAAGAAAGTTGGGAAAGATTCTACTGTCTTCTTAATCTGCATCACCGTGTTTCTTTCGTATCTTCCCGAAGCTGGACAGTATTCAAGTTTTTTTCTCTATCTCAGGCAGGTAAGTAATGGATGTCTAGTGGCATCTGAACGTGAGGAACAGCAAAGATTGGAATCTATCCAAGGATAACTTAGGAAAACTCTATAGAGAAGAAAATGTGAACTTGCTTCTAGTTATTAGTGCTGACAGAGAGTTAATTCAATGATGACTTAAAAGGCAGCAAAAAGCCAGGTGCAATATGAATTGTAATGCATTCTGCTGTCATATATAAATTTTTTTAAAAAAAGAATCCAGATGCAGTGACACATGCCTGTCATCCCAGCTACTCAGTTGAGGCAGGAGGCTCACTTAAGCTCATAACTTTGAGACCAGCCTGGGCAACATAGCAAGATCCTGTATCAAAACATAATAATAAAATAAAATCTAGCAAGATATCTACTGTGGAAAAAATCCTTTTGAGAATTATACAGAGAGGATTAGCAGAAATAGAATTTATTGTAATTTTTTAAGTCTTTTATTGAGCAGTTTTAGGTACACAGCCTCTTCCACTATCAATATCCTGGCACCAGAGTGGTCTTTTTGTTAGAATTGATGAACTACATGAACGCATTAGCCTCACTCAGAGTCTGTAGTTTACATTAGGCTTCACTTCTTGGTGTTGTACATTCTGTGGGTTTAGACAAAAGTACAATGACATGTTTCCAGCATTTTAGTGTCAGAGTATTTTCATGCCCTAAAGTTCCTTATGCTCTGCCTATTCATCCCTCCCCTTACCCACAACTCCTGTTCTCTTTAACTATCTCCATAGTTTTGCCTTTGCTAGAATGTCATAGGGTTGGAATTGTACCGTTTATAGCCTTTTTAGAGTGACTTCTCTCACTTAGTAATATGCATTTAAGCATCCTTCATGTCTTTTCTTGGCTTGTTATTCATTCTTTTCATAGTTCATTTCAGCAATTGGGTGTTCCATAGTTTATTCATTCACCTACTGAAGGATACCTTGCTTGCTTCCAAATTTCAGCAGTTATGAATTAAGAAGTTAGATACATCCATATAGCATGATGTTTTAAATTCATGACAGTATCCATGAGCTTTCACCTGGGTCTGATTATAGCCATCTTGCTGACCCAGCCTCATTGCTGGCTTCTCAGCTGCTGCTCTGGACCTCAAGATGGTTCACAAGCAATAAATGGAATCTATTCTCTCTGCCGATATTTTTCTCTTTAGAAGTATATACCTATTTTACCCTCACCCAGATAGGTGACTGATTAAGATAATTACAGCAAACATTACCCTTCCTTGTCTAGCTGTTCTGGTCTCTGGACTTGCATAGACCTGACCTACTTTTCATTTGGTCCTACCCTATTATTGATTTCACAGGAAAGGTAGAACTGTCCTCCTTCTAAGATAAATTCTCCTAGTTTTTGTAGATACTTTTAAATGAATATTTCCCTTGGTGCTGGGGATTGAACCTAGGGCATTGGGCTTGCTAGGCAAGCATTTTTAAGCTGAGCTACAACTCCAGCCCCCAAAGTGAAGTTTGATGAAATCTCATCTGCTGGTTTTCCTGAGAAGAGTGGCAAGATAGTGTTTAATATAGAAAACTATGCTTTCATTTATAATTACATTAAATGTGCACTTAATATAGACAGAAATGTAGGTAAAATAGGAAAACCCAAGGAACAGAGTAAAAAAGAATCAGATCTCTTCATATAGATAATAAACAACTACAATTCTAATCTTCTAGCTCTTTTTTCTATACTATGTCCATTTCGCCACAACCATCACCAATTATAACAGCAAATAAGAATTATTCCATGTTATTTTATGTTTATGCTTGCTTTTAAGAGTAATTAACACAAAACATTTTCTTACATTTGGTAAGGATCTTGTATCCAAAATATATATAGAATTCTTTCATTAATAAAAAGACAACCCAATTGAAAATATAGGTTATTTCTCCAAGAAAGATACACAGAAGACCCATTAACACATGAAAAGATGCACATTATTAGCTGTCAAGGGAATGCAAATCAAAACAAGGTTTTACTTCACATACACTAGAATGGCTATAATAAAAAAGAAAGGGATGTAGAAAAATCAGAACCTTCAGACATCCTGGTGGAAACGTAAAATAGTATGGAATGTGTAGCTGCTGAAAAGAGGAAGAATCTAGCAGTTCTTCACAATGCTCAATGTAGAGTTACCACAGGACCCAGCAGATCTACTCCTAGGTATATATCCATGAGCAATGAAAGCACAGAACTTGTATACAGATCATTATTCACGGTAATCAAAAAATAGAAACAATGCAAATATCCGTTAACTAATTGAACAAATTAGCAAATGTGTTCTATCCATATAATAGAATATCATTCAGCAATAAAAAGCAATGAAGTACTGATATGCCCTACAACAACGTGAAAGCACTATACTAAGTGAAAGAAGGAGTCACAAACACCCTGGTGTTATATGATTCCATTTATATAAAATGCCAGAGACAGGAAGCGGGTTAGGAAAGAGGTAGTCTGGGGGAATGGATCTCTTGATGGGTGCTGTGATTTTTTCCAGGGGTGGTGAAATCTTTTTAAATTAATCTTGGTGATTTGTTACCCAACTCTATGAATGTACTAAAATCTTTGAATTGTACACTTATAATAGGTGAATTGTATGCTATTTAAACTATCTCCATAAAGCTATTAAAAATACTCTGTATTTATAAATATAAGCTGAGAATCCCTAAATAAAGCTAAATTCTCAGGTTCCATTTTTTTTAATTGCATGTAATTAGATGGTAATAGAATATTGTTACTATCAACAGCACTGATTTGGAATTCTAGCCCTAGCACTTTGTAGATGGACACAGTACCTTTATATAGTTGTGAGATTGGGAGCAAGATACTCATAAAATGAGAAGAATATATAAAATTATTTAAAAATACTTGTTCTGAATTTTATAGAATTTTAATAATTATGTCCTTTTTAAATTTTAGTGTTTAAAGCTTAAGAATTTTAGGCATTTTAGAGCTAGTGTGGAGATCAGAGTGCTTAGAAGTCATTGCCAGCCCACTTCTGCTGCTTACTCATTAGAAGTGCCATGGGAGCTTCTTAGAACAACCTGTCTCTGGGCCAGACTTCGGAGTCTGATATCATCAGTCTCCAGTGGACTCCAGCATCTCATTGCTCTCCACTTCCTCCCCTTTTCCCTCCACACGATTTTAATATGCAGCCACAATTGATAGCCACTGACTTCATTGGTGAGCAGATTTGTATTTGCAACATCAAAAGTCAAGCCATTTTCTTTCATAATTTCTCTGTTGCATATTATTGCTAGATTTGTCAATTTATAAGTTGGAAGTGGAGAGGAAATATGAAACAAGGTAGCTATATAGTAAGAAATATTATCAAAATAACATTTTACAATTTAAGATGTGCCTGCTTATAATGATTTCTTAGATTTATATATAAAATACTGGTTAAGTAGGTTCAGGTTTCAGCACTGCTCTAATTTGCCATTGATTTTATGAACTTTCCTCAACTATTTTATCCTGTTGTTTTAAAAGAGCTTATCTTTGTTACTTAGATATTTTCTTTCATTTCCTTAGGTCATAGGCTTTGGATCTGTTAAAATTGCAGCATTCATTGCTATGGTAGGAATTCTGTCTATCGTAGCTCAGGTGAGTATAATTTCACCCATGCTTTAAAAAAAAAAAAAAAAGTATTCACAGGAAACACATATACAAAGATAGGGAGAGCCCCTGAATTGCTGCCTCAGTCCCTGTGCTCCTGCTGTGACACACCTTATACAATTAGAGTATAACATCAGATCCAGAAATTTGATGGGGACATGACCCACAAAACTTTCCCTTTTTGACAAGAGTATTGAATTCAGGACTTAAGAAGGAACTTCATATTATTTTAGTAGAATTGTAACTTGCTGGGTCAGTTCTTTTATTTGCCTCTAAAACAATGAAAATTGTAAGTAACTATGATATAATTCTTAGATATTGCAAAATTAACTAGAAAAATGTTTCAGTGTTAATAGTGAAAAGTAAGTAGAAATAAGTAACAATAACTTTTCCAATTCTACTTTTCCTAGGACAAAAAAATGAGAGTCAGTGAGTTAGAATATATGCAGTGACTAAAGGAGTATTCAGCATTTTCCCATCTGTTATAAATACAGGATCACAAGAGGCAGGGAATGCGTTCTCTGCCTTGGTCTACTGTTGTGCTTAGGTGCATTCACTATATCTTTTTTTTTTTTTTTTTTTTTAAGTTGTAGATGGACACAATACCTTTATTTTGTTTATTTAGCTTTTGTTTATGTGGTGTTGGGATCAAACCCAATGCCTTTCAATGTTAGGCAAGCGCTCTACCACTGAGCCACAACCCCAGTCCCGAATTCACTATATCTTAAAAGACTGCCCAGAGGCTGTTGCCTTCAAGTGGCCTCCAGACTGAGCAGAGTGCTCTTCTGTAATTCACTTTCCAGGTCAAGTAAGAAGACTATGAGATTATTTCTGCCAAATACTGAAATTGACAAGGCACAACTGTTTTTCTATATTAGCAAATATAAATTATGTTAATTTTCAAGTTGATCATGATTTTGGTTTGTTTTTTACATTGACCCTTGTTGATCAACCCAGCTATCTTTTATCCTACTCTCCTTTGGACTATCCCAACTAGTTATATAACTGAGGACGTATTTGTTAAAATCAAACTTACAACAGTCCCAACTTCATAAAACTGTTAACTTCCAGCAGAATCCCACATGTTCTGTAAATGTTCAGCAGGGGTTGCTCTACACCTGTAGTTAAGTGGTTGGCATTTGTCCAAAGAGACTAAGGCATGTCCTTCTCTCAATCATGGCAACTGATAAGAGCTACGGTGACCTTTTGGGTGGTGCCAGTAGAGCACCAGGTAGACAAGCTAGCTACTCAGGGAGGAGGCTGAAGGCCTGAAAGCCCAGATCAGTCCTGGAGCCCCTGAAATTCCATCCCTGAAGAGATGCATAGCACTGCCCAGCCTCTGAGATTACAGGTAGGCATTGTACCCTTCCTTAGAGGTCCCAGGTAATCAGTGAGTGGGCTTCATTTGGTTCACAAAGCTTGTGTTCAAATTCTGTGTGTTCTCATGGTTTCTCAGGGTTGTCTCCTTTCCTTTGCAGACGGTCTTTCTTAGCATTCTGATGAGGTCGTTGGGGAATAAGAATACTGTCCTTCTTGGCTTGGGCTTCCAGATGCTCCAGTTGGCCTGGTATGGTTTTGGAGCTCAGGCCTGGTAAGCTTATACCCTTAGATTCTCCTGAGTTAACAGACAAATGTGTCTTAGAAGAGCTCCAGCTAGTTGAGTGTAATGAGAAGAAGGAAGAGTTATTTCACTGGTTTGTTGTATGTAACATTTCAAAACATTTAGACTTTTAAGTTGGGCAAGGGTGGAACTAGATAATTTTAAGGTAATTTGTAAAGATTACCTTCACCTCAACAGGCTTTCACTGAATCATTCCTTAATTGAATATGTGTCTCTTTTCTCCCAGCCCTCCAGTAAAGTTCTGTGTCTACTTTTTAAACATATTTGTCAATTTTTAGGGGCATCACAGTCAAAACAAAAATACAAGATTCACTGCCATAATTAGCTGAGAGACCTTTGGTAATAATATAACATTTTTAAGTTTGGCAAACACTGACATCTCTTCCAAAGCCATGTGTACCCTAACATTATTACTACTGTATATTAGATTCCCTTGAAAAAGAAGGCCAGAAAAAGCCCTGTGAAATAAAAAGCACCAAAAAGATTCCTGAGCTCCATTTTGTTGTATGACATTTCCCTTTGTGCCTGAGTGCCAAATACTGGAGTTCCTGTCTCCATTTTAGACACCAGAGTGGCCCTCACTGTGCATTACTAAATGGAGGACATGATTTGGAGAAATGGGAAATGCTTCAGTGGTTAGAGGTTAGTTCTGAAAGAGATCAGAATGTCATTTGAAGTACTTGTTCTTTGTGACTTTTTAGGTAAGATTAACTTGGTTGGTTTTTCTTATTCTAATTTTATTTTGGTCCTGTGAATGTTGGTTCAGTAGCTGATTTAGTCACAACTCTCTCAGTGTTATAAAGACTGTTATCGTGAAGAGTTTTTCTTTTTCAGTAAGCATTATCCCCAAGGAAGTCTAGTCCAGCAGGTCACAAGTACAGTTAGGGCCTCGCAGTGTGCACACTCGAACTTGATATTGACTGGCATGTAAGCCTCTTTGACCAAGAAGAGGACAAAGGTCTGAGGGCAGCAGGTTGTGTTTGTTCAGTTGGTGGCACACTGCTCTGTTGAGGATTAGAAGACTGCACAGCTTGAGGGCAGCGTGAGGGTGAACCTTTAAGAAGTGCAAAGAAAAGTGAAATGTCATGGGGAAGCATGATATTAAAAGAAACAAGAGCTTACATTGAGCTTACATCTGCAGGTAGTATTAGGGAAACCAGGGAGAAGCAAAGATTTTTTAAAAAGTAGAATAGGGAAATGAAGCTTTCCTGGAATTTCTCCCCTACCCAGACTGTGAAGTGATGGTATTAACAGTGTGAAATCCATTTTTAAAGAGGAAAAAAAATAAATAAAACTTGCAAGAGGAAACAAAAGACCTTTGTACTTTTGCCACTGACTGCATTCGAGCCAGGAGCTCCTTGGTGCCTGAACTCAGCCTGTGCTGTCATTTCAGGATGATGTGGGCCGCAGGGACCGTGGCTGCCATGTCCAGCATCACATTCCCGGCAGTCAGCGCTCTCGTCTCTTGGAATGCAGATTCAGATCAGCAAGGTGAGGTTGCGGCCCTCGCTGTTTCCTCCTTCAGCTGAGACCTCCCTACCCGAAGCTCTCCACATCGATAGCAGGAGGTGACAGCCCTGTTGTCCCTGTTCCAGGAGCATACCTGTTTCTTTGCCAGATGCGAAAGTTGTTTTCCTCCCTGCTTTGGTCTTAAATTCATACTTTGAAAACGTGGACTCATCAGTTCAGATTACTAAGAGTTAAAATGGAAAATGTGATGTTCCTTTTTCAGTTTTTTACTCCTTTTGTCTGTTTCCGTCAGAATTAACCAGACTATTCGTATTTCAACGATTGTCTATTAAATAATGATGGCTAGTTAGCAATGAAATATTTTACTTCATAACTAAAATTAATTGGAATAGTTCAGAGTTCATGAGCTTAGTTTAGGAAATTGTTCTTTGAAAGGATAAAGAAAAAATAAATCTGTGGTTCTTGGTGATTGGATACAGAATGAGAGGTAAAGTAAGTAACGAGTGCTGTGCAGAAGGCAGACTGTTAGTCATTTTTCTTGTGTCTCTGCTCCCTTTTCAGGCAGTTCTCCCTTTTCAGGAAATAATCCATTTCCTTCTCCATCTCCTAATGTCTTACCTTACTGTGGTCAAGAAATAGGAAATTTTAGAGGGAAAATTTTTTTTTAAATGCCTAAGAGCTCTATTAAAAATATCAAAAACTGGATTGGAAAAGAAAGTTTATTCACTGCACCTGTTTTTTCACATCAGAAATTAGCCATCTTATTCATAACCAGTTTTTTAAATATACTTTTAGATGTTGATGGACCTTTATTTTATTCATTTATTTATATGCAGTACTGAGAATCAAACCCAGTGCCTCACACATGCTAGGCAAGCACTGTAGCACTGAGCCACAACCCCAGCCCTTCATAACCATTTTTAAATAGTGTCACTGGAAGACCACAAATTCTGTGTCAACCTTAGCTGTAGTAGTAAGTCAGCTGGCTGTGCATCCTCAGGGAAGTACGGTGTGTGAAGTCATGGGCTTTCTGTGGAGGACTCCTTTCATACAGGGCATGCATTTTGTTAGTTTTTGTTTATGCTTATACTTATCAATACAGATGTTACAAAACTATTGGAATACATTGTATTAGGCTGAATTATATTTGACCATTTTTTACTTCAGAAATACCCATATCATATGGTTCAAGCTAATTTTTCACCTGCCATGTTAGAAAGCAGAGATATCCAAAAATTGGTACTTCTAAAAAATTTCACTTCAGGTCTATGTGGAGATGGATCTGGAATGCTTATGGCAGCCATGGGGGCTAGTCTCCCTGGTGGTAGAGGGTGTAGAGGGCTACATTTTACTCACATATAGCCAGAACTGTCAGAGGTAAAGAGCAGATTTTTATTGTAAATTCAATAGTAAATGAGTAGAGCAGGAAGATCTCAGTTCATTAGTTTTGTATTTTATTCCTCATTTACGGGCAGTTCTTGTTGATGTGGGGTATTCATCCCCAAAAGGATTTTAGAAACTGAAATTACTGTCATTTCATCTCTTCTTAGACCTCAGTACAGAGCAAGAAATGGGCCTAATAAAATCAAGAAAATGTTTGTGTAATGAATGAAAATATGGTGAAATCTTTCTAATCCATTTTCCTGCACTCTGTACTTTCTGCTCAGTCCAGTTGAATCAGTTTATCGGTTTATAAGAGAGTACTGTTAACCTCCACATCTTGAGATGCTTTTCTGAGAAGACTGACTCCCTTCTCTTTATTCTGATACAGGAGTTGCCCAGGGGATCATAACTGGAATAAGAGGACTATGCAATGGCCTGGGGCCAGCACTGTATGGCTTTATATTCTACATGTTCCACGTAGAATTGACTGAGTTAGGCCCAGAATTGAATTCTAACAGTGATGCCCTACAGGTAATTTGAAGTGCAGCTTTTTTTTTTTTTTTTTTAAACAATGGTTATATCTGATGGTAGCAAAATTTTGTGATCTTAAATTTGAAGAGCATTCTTACTTGTATGTTACTGTCATATTTGACAGTAATTTCCAGAATCATTTCAGAAATTTAATATCTTACATAAACACGATTTGTCTTAACTTTGTTCGGATTCTGCCTTTACCTGCACAATCACTGTACTCGGGATACTACTCTCTGGCTAACGTCAGGCTAAATAAAATGTCCTTAAAATCCAGCTAAAAATTGAGCTAGAGTGCTTTTTTAATTATTTTTTGAAAAGCAAAAAAATAGAGTAGTATGGATTTAGTATAGATTTCTGTGCAAAAGTGTAATTAATAATGTTTATGTACAGAACTGCATGATAGGATGTAGGTCACAGGATGAAATTTCAGATAAATGTCTATTGCTTACAGGCTTACAGGTTGGGTTAAGCTATTCAAAAGTTGTACAAAAAAGCAGTGATGAGTTCCCATGTCGTAATCCAAATGCCAAGCTCTATTAGTTTGCCCTGACATTTAGTGATATATCTGCTGCTTGAGAAAAATGATTCACTTTTTGGTGATGGGATCTCTTTTTTGGGGTCATTCAAGACTAATTTTGGATTAAAGAAACTAATCAAACTCTGTCTCCATTTGTTTCCCACACCCATTAGGGAGCTGTCATCCCAGGCCCACCATTTTTATTTGGAGCATGTATAGTTCTTATGTCTTTTCTGGTTGCCTTATTCATCCCTGAATACCGGAAAGCCAGTGGAGTTCAAAAACATAGCAACAGCATCAGCGGAAGCCTAACCAACACCCCAGAACGAGGCAGTGATGAGGACATTGAGCCACTGCTGCAAGATAGTAGCATCTGGGAGCTCTCCTTTGAAGAGCCTGGGAATCAGAGCACTGAGCTGTAAACTCAGCAGAAAATGGGATTCTGCAGATGACCACCTCTGAGAGCCATGGAGGGAGCCGCAGCACATGGAGACTTCATGGTGCTGGAGGGGCGATGCTAGTGGCATCCTTCGGGCCAAGTTGATAAGTGACTCCTTCTGTCTCTCTGCCCTTCCTCCTGTCCCTCCTTCCGTTTCTTTTCTCTCATTCTTTTTTTATTTGTACATTAGAAGAAGGTAAGATTTGAAATACTTCCCTGCAGATAATGTACAACTCTCAAGGTCATCTGGCGTCTGCACTTTGAAAAGTCATCTCTGATAGAAAAGATGGATTTCCTTTAATAACTGGAATAATCTTTCCATGGCTTTTTGAACAGAAGGTGCAGGATTAGAGTGGAACTGCCATCTTGGGCAAGATTTCAAGTAAAGAATCCCTTCTTTTTTCTTCCGTCCTCTTTCTTGAATTATTCCCACTTAGCCCAGAGGTATTGATGAGTGGCTATTCTTAATAGTCACTCAGTTTCAGGGATCTTTTGCCTTTGTCCAAAGGTCAAATGAAAACCTAATTTTACTCTTCCTTTATTTCCTCTACACCCAGTGCTTGTCTAAAATGAACATTAATAATATGGATTGATGGTAACCTTAACCAGCTTGAAGAAAATCTTTCTTACAAATTCAAATATGTTGAACTACCAACTCAGATTCCTGGACCTAGCCTAGTGTCTGATCAGATTCAAGGTGATTTTACAGAAGAAAAAAAGAAAATATATCAAGCCTAAGATGATTTTAAAGATGAAAAAAAGTCCATCTAGCCCAATGCAGTGGCACGTGCTTATGATCCCAGCTACTAAGAGGCTGAGGCAGGAGGAGCACTTGTTCGAGGCCAGCCTGGGCAACCTAGCAAGACCACCAAACACATACATACACACACACACACACACACACAAGCATTCTAGTGGCAACAAAGAAAAGAAATTGGAGAGTGCTTCTAAGAAAGTTTTAAACAATTTGAACATTCCTAAGAGAGGATGAGAGTTAGTAACTCAAGTCTCAGTAGAATTTATGTCCAACTTCAGACTCATAATACATTATTACTGTTTGCTCCTTCCCACATCTCCCATGTCCTACTTCTCAGTTCTGTTCCATCACACTCCTGCCTTAACTGCTGTGTAGTATGCATTTATTTTCAATTAATCTTTATCTCAGTCTGTTTGTCTGATTTTTGAAACTCATGGGAAAACGCACATCAAATTCCTTTCCAAAATATGAGGGTTTAGTGAAGCTCAGTTTCACAATAAGTGTCTTGCTAATTTTTTGCGATGTTTTATGGACAAAGAAAACTTTACAGATTTATATGTATTTTGCTGCACAGTAATGGACCATTACCTAGGGCCTACCTTTAACAAAGCACTCCTTTGGAAGTTTTATAGGTATGAAATATATGTAGATATTTGTAAGGGTTTTAATTTTTTTTGATGGGGTGCTGTGTAAATCTTGTATTTATAAATGTAATGAAGGTATTGACAGAAAAAATATATACAACTTTTATAAAGGATTGTGTACTGACTGAATACATTTAAGAGAAAATATATTTTGAAACCTGTTCTCAATGAACAGAGATAACATATCTTTTTACTATGCTGTTGGTTTTTAGGTTTAAGCTTCCTAATGCATAATAAATTTGCAATGGATACTTTTATGCTTTTTGTGTTTTTTTAAACAAATTGTATCATTGCTCTTTTTGGTTCTCTTGGGTGGTTTTCTACTAAATTGAGTTCTTAATCCTTTATATTAAACGATATTTGTATTTTCAAGAAAAAAAAATTTTAATGAAGTTCCTTCCAAAATCTCCTATAAAAACAGATCATAACTTTTTAAAAGCAGCAACAGATATTTCTACACTCATATATGTAGCAGAATTGTTCACAATACCTAAAAGGTAGAAGAAAGCCAAGTGTCCTTGGACTGATGAATGGATAAGCAACATGTGTATCTATACAATGGAAATTCGGGACTGGGGCTGTGGCTCAGTGGTAGAGCGCTTGCCTACCATGTGTGAAGCACTGGGTTTGATCCTCAGCACCACATAAAAATAAATAAAATAAAGGTATTGTTTCCATCTACAACTAAAAAAAAAAAATTTTAAAAAGATGGAAATTCTGACACATGCTACAAAAATAGTTTAACATTGAAAAGATTACACTAAAGTGAAATAAGACAATCATAAGAGGACAAATCTTGTGTGATTTCACTCATGAGGTACCTAGAGAAGTATCGCATTCAGAGACAAAAAGAAAAAATGCTGGTTGTCCGGCTGGTGGAGGGAAAAGTGGGAAGTTATTTTATGAGTGCAGAGTTTCATTTTGCAATATGAGGAAAATTCAGGGGTGAGAGGGTTGGTAATTTGCATAACAATGTGAATTTACAGCTGGGGTTGTGGCTCAGCTGCCTGTGCCTAGCACATGGGAGGCCCTGGGTTCAATCCTTAGCACGCATAAAAATAAAGATATTGAGTCCAACTACAACTAAAAGATAAGTATTTTTTTAAAAATGTGAATTTACTTAATACCACTAAATTGCACCCTTAAACATGGTTAAAATGGTTAATATTAAATTACATAATACTTATGTATAAAATTATTATTATAATTTTCGGGGGTGTGTATCAGGGATTGAACTCAGGGGCTCTCAACCACTGAGCCACATCCCCAGCCCTATTTTGTATTTTATTTAGAGATAGGGTCTCCCTGAGTTGCTTAGTGCATTGCTGTTGCTGAGGCTGGCTTTGAACTCACAATCCTCCTGCCTCAGCCTCCGAAGCCACTGGAATTGCAGGCATGTGCCACCATGCCCATCAATATTTTATCATAATTTTTAAAATGCTCCCATAGCATCTGTTTTTCAAACTATCAAAATCACCTTTTCATCTATTTTAAAGTATACAATTCAGTGGTTTCTGTATATTCACAATGTTGTGTGACCATTTGCACTAATTATTAAACACTTCCCTCTCTCCCCAAAAAGAAATCCTTTACCCATTAGCAGCTGTTCTTAATTCTCCCATCCCCATGCAATCAGTAATCTACTTTCTCTATATATAGGTTTGCCTATTTGGAGTTCATTTCATATGAAAAGAATCATACAATATGTGCTCTTTTGTGTCTTGACTTTTTACTTAGCATTTTTTAAGGTTCATCCATGTTGTAGCATGTATCAAAATTTATTTCTAAGGTTGAATTATATTCCATTATGTGTGTGTAATTTTTGTTTATGCATCAGTTGATGGACATTTGGGTTTTTCTCTCTGGGATTATTATGAATAGTGCTCTGTGAACATATATGAATATGTTTTCAGTTCATTCTGGATGGGAGTAGAATTTTTGGGTTATGTGCTAATTCTGAGACATTACCAGTTTTCCACAACCATGGCACACTTCTTAATTCCTATCAGCAATATAGGATGGCTACAATTTCTCCACATCCTTGCTAGTACTTGTTATCTTCTGTTTTGTTCTTTATAGCCATCCTATTGGGTTTGAGGTAGAATCTCATTACAGTTTAGTTTGCATTTCCCTAATGATGTTGAACATCTTTTCAAGTGCTATGTTTGCCATTGATAGTTTCTTTGAAGAAGTATGTTGAAGTCCTTTGTCTATTTTTTAATTGAGATATTTGTCTTTCTGTTGATGAATTATGCAAGTTCTTTGGAAATTCTGAATGATAGAGTAATAGCCATTGATGGATAGAAGTTTTAAATTTTGACAAAGTCAGGCTTGGTTTTTTTTCTTTTGTTGCTTGTGTTTTCTAAGTCATCTAAAAAATACTTTTTCAAATCCAAAGTCATGAATATTTACCTTTCTGTTTTCTTCTAATAGTTTTGTAGTTTTAGTTCTTATGTTTAGGACTTCAACCCATCTCAAATTAACTTTTGTGTCAGGTAGGGGTCAAAGTTTACATTTTGGCATGTGGATATGCAGTGATTTCTGTACCACTTTTTGAAGAAAACATTCTTTCCCTATCAAATTGTCTTGGTACCCTTGTCAAAAATCAGAAAACGGTAGATAATATGAGTTTGTTACTGGACTTTTAATTCCATTCCATTGGTTTATATGTCTATCATTATGCCAGATCTATACAATTTTGATTGCTATAGCTGTATAGTAAGTTTTGAAATTAGGAAGTGTGTTCCTTCTTGTCAACATTGTTTTACCTATTTCATATTCCTTTTGATTACATATGAACTTTACTTTTGACTTTTCCATTTTTGCCAAATTAAAAAAAAGATTTTGATATGCATTGCACTGTAACTGTAGATGGCTTACTTCAGGTTGTATGCAATCTTAACAGTATTAAGACTTCCATCCATGAACATGGGATTTTTTTCACTTTATGCCTTTATTTTTTTCAGCAATGATTTGTGGTGTTTAGTGGATAAATATTCCACCTTCTAGCTTAAATTTATTCCTGCACAAATGGAATTGATTTTTAAAAATTTTTTACTTATTCTTTATAGTTATACATGACATATTTATACAAACATGGAGTATGCCTTATTCTAATTAGGATCCTAGTCTTGTGGTTACACATGATGTAGAGATTCACTCTGTTATATTATAGATATACATAGGAAAGTTAAGTCCAATTCATGTGTTTAAGACTTCAACATAATGATTAAGTCCGAACCATGTCTTGCCTATTCCTGTCCCCCCTCCCTTCCCTTCATTCCCCTTTGTCTAATCTACTGAACTTCTATTCTTCCCTTCCCCTCCTTGTTGTGTGTTACCATCCACACATCACAACATTCAGAACAACAACAACAAAAAAATTGTTTTTTTTTTTTTTTGGATCATTTTGTTTAACAATAGTTTCCACATCCATCCATTTTCCTACAAAAGGCATAAAGTCATTTCTTTTTATGAATAAATAATATTCCATTGTGTATATATATACACCAAATTTTCTTTTTTGGTACTGGGGATTGAATCAGGGACACTTGACCACTGAGCCTCATCCCCAGCCCTGTTTTGTATTTTATCTAGAGACAGGGTCTCACTGAGTTGTTTATTGCCTCATCATTGTTGAGGTTGGCTTTAAACTCACAATCCTCCTGTCCTGAGCTGCTGGGATTGTAGGCATGCACAAAATTTCTTTATCCATTCATCTGTTGCAAGGCACCTGGGCTGGTTCCATAGCTTTGCTAAATGTGAATTGAGCTGCTATAAACACTGATGTGGCTGAGTCACTGTAGTATTCTAAGTTCTTTGTGTATATACTGAGGAGGAGTGGGATAACTGTCAAATGGTGGTTCCATTCCGAGTTTTCTGATCCTGTGCTTTTCTTTGTCAGTAGACTTTTGATGGTGTCTTCAATTTCATTGCTTGAAATATATCTGTTTAAATTTCCTGTCCTCCAAGTTCTCTTTGGGTAGGTCAATATGTCTAAAAATTTGTTGATGTCTTCAAGATATTCTATTTTACTGGAGTACAAGTTTTCAAAATAGTTTCTGATTTTGTATTTCAGTAGTATCCATGGTGACATTTCCTTTTTCATCATGAATTTTAGAAATTTTAGCTTTCGCCCCTCTTTCTCTTGGTTAGTATGGCTAAAGGTTTATCAATTTTATTATTTTTTTTAAAGAACCAACTTTTTGTTCATTTTTTTGAATTTTTTATTTATTTCAATTTTATTGAATTCAGCTCTGATTTTAATTATTTTCTGCATTCTACTGCTTTTGGTGTTGATTTGTTTTTCTTTTTCCAGGTTCTTGAGATGTAATGTTAGGTTATTTATTTGGTGATTTACTATTCTTCTAATGAATGAGCTCAGTGCTATGAACTTTCCTCAGAGAACTGCCTTCATAGTGTTCCAGAGATTTTATTTTATCGAAAGCAGATCTCTTTTATTCTGTTTTCCTCTCTATTTTGAAAATTTCAAATATTCAAGTTTAGACACACCAATAGTGGGGTTATCATATGTAAGTGACAGTGTGATCTCTCCCTGAGTCAGTCCAGATATTTAAAGAATGTGAGAGCCCTGAAATCCTCAGGTAAAGATTTTCAAAGTAAAAAAGACTTGTATATGTGAGATTAATTTATTTTTTCTTGCTGTGCTGTTTAGGGAGGAACTTGTTAGGAACACAGGGTGGCAG
This sequence comes from Marmota marmota marmota, assembly GCF_001458135.2. NCBI lineage: Eukaryota > Metazoa > Chordata > Mammalia > Rodentia > Sciuridae > Marmota > Marmota marmota. Next base: position 1,682,644 of record NW_025999930.1, on the reverse strand, counting down.
AGTGCCAGAGCAGACAAGGTAGCCAGCTGTTGAGGTCCCATAGCAACTTGAATTAAAAGCAACTGTTTTTTTCCCTTTGGTCTTAAACTGGTTTGGGCCATTCGCCTCTATTTTACATTTCAGATGCAAGCCTTGGAGAGAGAGAGCTGGCATGCCGCAGTCTGGCTGGGCACAATCAGGAGCCACTTGTCAAAAGAAACTAACTTTATTTTTAGAACCACACACGCCAAACAAAACAGCCTCTCAGGAAAAATCCTCAGAGCCTCAACTGCCACCACCGGCTTTCCACAAGCCTCTCTCTCCCACACAAGCCTCTCTCCACCTCCCACAATCCTCCTGCTCTTGAGGCCGATTGGCTGGGTCACGTGGGCGGAGCCAAAAAAGTCCCCCAATGAGCAGCTCCGTGGTCTGAAAGGGCAGGGAAACAGTCCAATGAGCATCACCGCAGAGGAGCCAATCAGCTAGATGTTGCTGGGGCCGAGGAGCCAATCAGCTAGATGTTGCTGGGGCCGCTGTGAGCCAATCATCAGCCGGCAGCTGGAAGTTTGCTGGCAGCTGGAAGTTTGCTGGGGCCCCTTTGGCTGTGGCTCTCAACACTGGCAGAACCTAAGACATAAAGGAAGCTACTATTGTGAGCTTAAGAGGCAAAAACCTCATATATAGAGCATTTTAACCATTTTTCCCTTTTGGAAAACAAATCGCTTAAGGTGTGGTGCTATAGTTCATGTTTTTCCTCTGGTGGGATCTAAACAGTCCCAAATTAATGACTACAAAGTAAAAATTGACATGAGAATTTCATCTAGACCCTCACTGATACAGTGAGTATGCAGCTGCTTTCCCACCTTCTCCTAGGTATCTAAAGTGCCTTCCTCTAGGAACCAAGGGCAAGTTTAAAACTTCAGCAAGTTGATGACTTTTAATCAATGCCCTCAAGCTTTAAGCATTACTCTAAGCATTTGCACATTAAGGTCCTCTTGTGAGAACCTGAATTCCCCATGTTTCACACCCAGCTACTTGCCGGGTTTCTGTTCTCCGACTAAAAGGCTCAGGGGTCACTCTAGTTAAACTGGGCTAACTGGGCTGCACGAAATAACCACACAAGAGACACAAATACCTTTTTCTTTGGGGTCGCTGTGACAGCTCCTCTGACCTTAAGGGTCCGCAGGAAGAGAGAGATCGAGAGCATGCGCTGACCCCTTTTATTGAGGAGAAGCTATTCAGATGAGGCAAGGGGTCAGGTTTCAGGGGGCTGAGTCTATCTTCATGATGTCCACTGTCAGCAGGTTGACTGACATCTGGGTAGGGCCACACCCAAGGGAACAGTAAGAGAAGGGGACACACGGAAGGCACTTCCATGGAAAATTCTATCCTAAACAGGGCAAGGGGTTATATTACAAAGGAACAGGTGAGCGTAGTTTCACCCATGGGGCTGTAGCAAGACACACCCATGCACCAGACACCGACCCTCGCACCCAAGAAGGGTGAGGAAAGCTCTGCCACGTTTTTGCAACTGAGTGCCTCAGCACCCAGCCAGGGAGTGTAACCCAGTCACATGTAAGGTTGGTCTCCCACAGCTACTGATACCCTGCTATTGATATTTGCTCCTTACTTGCAACCTCTTCTTTGGTCACCTCAAAATTTTGCTATGCTACACAGTGACCTTTTCTTTTGTTGGGATCTCAAAATTTTATACATTCATTTTTCCAAGAATGTTCTCATCTAATTATTCTTTTTCAAGTTCCCCTGTACTCAAGCCCCTCGTTGGGCACCACTTGCTGCGACCTGCACAGCAACAACGAAGGATCTCGAGGAGGGGTGACCTGAGATCAAGAAAAACACAGACATTTTTAAGGAAAACTGGGACCAGGTGGGATACTGCCCTCCAATGGAGGAACAGTGACCCCGGAACTAGCTCAGCAGGTTTATTATATAGGGTCTCATAACCAGGAATTTTTACTATAGAGGCTTTGTAGATTGTTCAAGGCTTGTGAGTTTTCAAGAGGCTTCTTTGTGCACTAAAAACTTAGAAACATTTTTGTGGCTAGCCTGCTGTACCGAGAAACCCCATTGTACTGGAATGTCTGAAAACTACTGACGTCAGAGCTGAGTATCAAGGCTGTTTGCACCCTGGCCTTTTGGCAAGGAATGTTTCCCAGGCTTGGGCTTTTATCTGCACTGCAGGATCAGCTGATGGCCAGGGCCCATTCACTCTCCATACAGGCTACCTTCCCTGGCTAGCTGGGACTTATTAAATAAAATATATGCCTTTATCTCTCAGCACATCATTTGTCAGATTATTTTATATTTAATCTGGATTGAATCTATGACCATTGTACTTACCAATGAACTTTTTCTTGTAATTTATCCTTTTGTCTGTGTCCCTAGCAGTGGTTTGCAATATCTATGACCGTTTGACTTCATGGGGTACTTACTCTATATGTGGTAGGTCCAGTCTCAGGGGTCATAAATGTCCCCATGGGAAATGAGAGGAGAGAGCCCAGCCTGAGTTCCTTGTTCCCTGGAGCAGATGCCTGATGCTGCCACCTTTGAGATTCAAAGCCCATGGGCCCCAATCTCTTCAAATGATTTGATTCTGTTCTGTCTGTTGTCCAGGAAAATGGTTCTCCTATATGAACCTAGATATGAAATGTGGATTGTGATCTTTGTCAGTTCTGTGGTTGAGGCAGAGACTATCTTAACTAGGTCTCTCTCAAAGCTTTTCTTTCTTCCCTGTTTATGTTTCCCTGGGCTGTCAGCGTTGAGACCATAAATCTCCCATTTCAGAATCCATTGCTACTGCAGGTGTGGCTCTGCTGGGTGACCCATGCTACCCACTTCACTGCAGCGGTTCATAGAGACTTTTGTGTCCACTGGGAAGAACTGCACACAGGTCTGTAATACTAACACACATGGACCTGTAATGCTGTCAGCTGTGGATTGTTACTATTTTAGTTCCAAAAATGATTTTATAACTTGATCAAGAGCAATATTTTTACTTCAGAGTTCTACTATCATGTATTATTCTCATTGTTGTAGGTCACACCTTTGTGTCTTTGACTTCCTTCGCCAGCCTATTGAATGAATGTTTTGCAGATGCCTTTCTGTCTGTCCTAAAGTGAAAAAGACAGCCACACTGCACACACATGGAGCAGCGAAGACCAATCAAAGCAGGCTCTTAATGCAACTATAGACTTTGCAAAATTATTGTTTAAAAATCTTCATAATAGCATCATTGTACTTCCTGAGCATGACACATCGAGAGTTGGTCTTTTATGTTGGTGAAATAGTGTTGCTGGGTCTTTCCTCCCTGTCTACTAGTGTGTGCAAGTTCACATTAATGCTGTGCTCAATGTCACACCAGGACACCCAGGTGATTCCACTGTAGGTGGTTAATAGTATGAGGGCCGTGCTATTTCCTCATCTAGGTTTCTAACAGGATGCCCGGCTGGTCTCTGTTGGATGAACTAAGGAGGATTCTTTAGCTTCTTCTGGACCTGGCTTTTGTATTCTGCGCCCCCCCCCCCCAGTGCTGTCATGGTTCCAGGTGTGAAGGGAGGCTGAGCCTGCCTGCTTTGGAAGGCAGCACTCTTCCTGAAGTGGGAGTGGTCCTTCTTTTTAAAAGCCAACATATAGGCCCAAGGTAGATACACAAAAGTGGGGAAGAGCTATAGGGGAGTTAGTGGGGACCAAGGATTAGGGAGTTGGAACATTAATAAGCACAGCAATTAATTTGGGGTTAAAAGAATAAAAAGCTTTGCTCTTTCCAAAATTTTAAAACTTGAAAATGTTATGAAAAAGTCCATGAAACTTGGAGGAAGAATAATGTGAATGTTATTAGTCCCTTCATACCACAGCAAGAATTTTTTTCTTTTTGACCTTACCTGAGATTGGATCCATTGGATGGAATCATTTAGAATCCTCAAGAATGCTGAACATGTAAAGATAGATGCATTCAAACTATTTTACTGCATTATGTGTATTAGAATATTTAGGTCTTTGTTATTGTGATTTTTGTCTTGGGGAGAGTTCACTGGTGATTTCGTCATTATGTGTGAGCACTAGATGGCAGTGTGGATTTTTAAGATTAGGCCCAGAGCAACAAATTTCAAATAATTAAAAAAAAAAAAATTCATTTTTTTAGTTGTAGTTGGACACAATACCTTCATTTATTTATTTTTATGTGGTGCCTCAGCCTAACCCTAACCCAGGATCGAACCTAGGGCCCCGCACGTGCTAGGCGAGCGCTCCACCGCAGAGCCACGACCCCAGCCCTCAAGTAAATTAACTGTGCTCGTGGTGCTATACTTGATCCCTCTTATAACTGAAAGTTCATTCCCTTTGACCAATATTACCCCCTTCAATCTTCCCCACTCTTCAGCATCTGGTAACCACTGTTCTACTCCTTTACCTAGTCCTTTTTATTTTTTAATTTGTTTTGCTGAGGGTCTTCTCACTAAGTTGCTAAGGCTGGCCTTGAATTTTTGCTTCTCCTGCCTCAGCTTCCTGAGTCCCTTGAATTACAGAATTACTGATTACAGGGGTGAACTACCACACCTGACTATTGGGACTTATTTTATGACCTCAAATTTACTGGAGCAGAAACTTGTGTGCAAAAATATCTGCAAGAACCAGTGCCTGTGTAGGTAAACCTAAATTGCAATCCATGAATTTCTGGAGGCTTGGTATGGACAGATAATATCAATTACTGAGATTGCCTTATTCTTTATTATCTCCTTCAGATTTGGGTCCAAATATGCTTCTCCCATTAAAACTTTGAAGTGCGGGCTAGGGAGCCTCTGGACCGAGGCGCCCCAGTCTCCCACCTGGCAGTTGCCCGCGATCCCGCCGCCCGCTCTGCCTCCCCGCAGTTTCCTACTTCCCGGCACCCAAACTCCGACTCACTAGAAAACACTCAGCCTTGCCCCGCCGCACTCCTCCAGGCCCAAGCTCGAGGCTGCCGGCCCCCGTCCCTTCGCCCACCCGGTCCACACAGCCCCGCCGGAGCCCGGGAGAAGGGCCTCCGTATTGCGCACGTCCTCGCGAGCCGGGCCGGACTGCTGACCCTCTCAGGGCCGGGCAGGCCCTCGGAGGCCCAGATGGGCAACTGCTGGGAGTCCGGCCCGCCGCCCGCGCACACGCCGCTCCCGCAGCCTTCAAGGCCCTGCAGATCTAGCGGCCCGGGCCGCGCCCGCCAGTCTTCCAGAGCCTCGGGGAGGCCGGGGTAGGGGCGCCGCGGCGGAGCAAGGGCGGCGCCTGAAGGACTCAAGGGCGGCGTGGGTTAGGAGCCCGGGCCCCGCCCTGCACTGTTTCCCTCCAGTTGCCGGGCGCTGACCAGACCTGGCAGAGGTGAAAGCCGGGCCCAGGGTTCCCCTCACCGAGATAGGCGCTGGGGGTCTGCACTGCTAACTGACAGGGCAGTGCTAGTGCAGGCAGAGCTGGCTCTGCGGGGGGCGGGGCGGGGCGAAGGCGAGCACGTGGGCGTCCATGGGGC